>NC_064306.1:3321222-3624244 GCF_023373825.1 Bactrocera dorsalis
TTATGTTTTACAGGTGGGTTATGTTTTTTTGTCTGTCTGTATAAATGCTGTAATTTGTTTATACTGGAAATATTGAATACTTTTTTATTAACAAAATAGCTTTGGCGCTTAGGCATGATGATGTATAAATTTTTGTGTAAAAGTTGTGTGCGCCAAGATGTGTTGATTTGTTATTTTTTTTAAAGAGTTGAAAGAATTTACTTTAAATTTTAATTCTGCAAATAGGGAATTGATATTTCTATCGTGGAATAAGCTTAGTTTTTAAGTTGCGACATTAAGCAGACTATCTGAAACATTGAAATGTGTATTCGGTTGATCTGAAATTATAATACTCTTCAGAGATGAAAAATTTTCCCTGCAAGGACTTGATTTTGTGAGGTCAGTTTGTAGGCAGATACATATGTACATACATATATGAAATGACAAATGAACAGCTTTTTGAGGAAAAAAGAAGACCAGTTCGTGTATATACAGATAGACATACCGAAAGACGAAAATATTGTTTATGATAAGTTTGTGTATAAAAATTAGCGTTCACCCGATCCGATTGCAATGTCGAACCACCGGGCGCTTTCTGATATTAGATTTTTAATTGAGTTTATACTATTTATATATGATGAATTAAAACTTCATTCGTTTATGTACATATTTATATTTACATTTTATTTTCTTTTTGGCACCTCGTCTAAATTAGCAAATGTAACAAAGCAAATGTCAAGTGCCGTGTAAATTGCAGTACCCTTGTCATATTTGTTATTCTTTTTTCTTACAGAACTGTTACAAAAGTTAATCCTTTTCACGCTTCATTAATACGGGCGTCTGCAGTTTGTTTTACGTTTGTTTACATACCTGTCGAAGTGCGAGTTCATGCCTTCCAACGACAGGTAGTTGCTGTCAGTGTGTTGATCGCCGCTTATTTCTTATTTTCACATTTAAAAATCCAATATTGGTGAGTAAATTTATTTTCCATTCACTTAATGCAAGTTTTGCTTTTAAATACTTTTGTGCATTTTCCGTTTAAATTCAATTTCAAATTGAATAGGAAATGCAATTACCATACTTGTATATCGATAACATTCAATCACTGCACATCTCAGTTTTTGTGAAACTGCACTGCCATCCTACGGGTGCACATGGAAGTGTGTTTTCGTTTGCCCAAAAGGCGTTATTTGCGAAAATTAACTTATTTGCATAAAAGTTATTTTAAATCGCGTGCGCGTGTTCAAATACAGAATAGGTGCGAATGTATGCGTGCGCGAATACGTTTCTTTTCGCGTCCGTTGGCTATTAGCCGTATCGTGTTGCAAGTAGCCGCTGTACGGAAATATGCGGCCAATTTTTATTGCGCTTTTTCGTGTTTTGTGTCAGCGAACTGCAGGAAATAACTCTAGGCTGTACAATAGCTCTAAAGAAATCGCACTAGCCATTCCAATGGGCGGCGTGCACATACACCACTAGAGAATGAGCGCCCACAACTTCAAACAAATACCAAAATTTACAAAATTCGGCACAAACGAGCGCACATCGAACATTTTCGAGATTTTCGTAAAACTTAATGTGAGTACCGAAACATTTATTTTTGCTGCTTTTGCATTTTTGGCAATTTTTTATATTTTTTTTTGCAACTTCATGACAATGTATGTAGGTTTGTGCGCGAGATTCTCAGTAGTATCGCTAGAAACCGTCCTTTTACATTCAAAATAAGCGACTGCGCGTATGCTTGTTGCGCGACAATTTCCGACGACGTTCTCAACCTGACTGACTGACTGAGTGGCGAGTGCACAAAGTAAGTGAGACCAAAACCAATACTAAACAAGTCAAAGCTAAAGGCATACAATTGAAATGAAATAAGAGGAAAAGACAATTTAAAATGAAATTTGAAAAAGCAAAGGCAAATGCACAAAAGCAAAAGTAAAAGCAAAAACCAAACCTTTGGTAATTGTATCTGCGCGGTGCTGTTGAATGGGAATTTGGACAAAATATATGTATGTATGTACATACTAGACACATATGGACAAGATATACATGAACCTGATCAACCGACAATAACAGCAATAAAAGCAATGTCTTGAAATTGTTGTAGTTGCAGGGCCGCATTCCTCTCCTTGGTATAGACTTGCGGTCGCTGTTGTTGCTGTTGTCTTCCCCTTTGTGGTATTTGGTGTTGTTGTTGTTTCTGTTACTGCTGCTATCAATTATGCTTGTTTTTGTTGTCACCGTCGCTATTTGTGGGTCTTTTAGCGCGCTTGTTTGTGGCACGTTCCCTTGCCAGCACCAAGACCACCACCATTAACAGCTGGTCGGCCGAGCGCATAATGCAAGGAGTAGCCGCCAGTCAACAGCAAATAAAAGAATGGCTCCGCCACTAGGGCCGTTGCAATAGAAAATTTACTCTTTCGTTCATGTAACCCCTCGTCTGCAGACGCGCTGTTTTCAGCAATGTAATCATCCAGCCCAGCGCGTGTATTCAGGATATTTGCCTTCTCGTAGTGGTGGTTTTCACCTTGTCTGTTATTTAATTTCAAAAATACTCGCGCTCTCGACAACGCGTAGGCCTTACGTACTTATGTTGGCTCTTTCTTCCTTTCAGTTCTTCCGCTCGTCGCAGCATATTTTTTGTTATTTGTAGATTGCGGACTCAACATTCTTGCAAATGTTGTCGCAACTGGTTAGCCAATGCATAGTATATACTGGTAATTGGTTGTGTGGATCTTTGGTGTCTCGATCGTTTGCGGGTTTGGCCGATGATTTCTATCTTTCCAATCGTTTTAGGGGATTTGATTTCATCTAAGCTACATATTTACATACATAAGTACTTACGAGTGTTTGTGTTATCATATTCAGCGGTTTTGTGACTCTCACTGCGATTCTGCGTTCTTAGTCCGCTGAGCGTGAATGCCTCAAACTAGTATTTCTTGTAGTTGCTTTGCATTTGATGATCTGTGCGTGTGTCGATTTTGTATACTCTTTCAAAATGCTTGCGGGTGCGCTGTTTACAAACGAAGTTACATTCTCTTAATGAAGTCGTCATTGGAGCTTTTAGCGCCAACGGAAAATAATAGTTGTTTTCGCTCTAAATACGCGTTTACTCCTTTCTTTTACCTTTATAGTTGTTCGACACAAGGATGCCAAATACGAGCTTTCTTCGATTATAGATCTGCAGAAGCCAAAAATGGGCGTCTATCAATAATGAGGAGCGGAATAAGCATTTATTACATGTCATGTAAGAAATCTATTCACAGATTCGACTTTGTCTACCAAAAGGCTTTTAGAAATGTCAGATTTTTTGTCATTTTAATTATTACAAAAACCATAGTTGGAACCTCTAATTCTTCGTCAGATGCCTCTATCCTATGCGAGGTCAAGCCAGTTGTACATCTCACATCCAGACAAGTTTCTATGCGCTTGATCCTTCCATTGGATGTGTGGTCTCTCTTGCTTCCGTTGGCCACCCATGAGTCTTGAATCGAAGGTGCTTTTCGCCGGTGCATCGTCTTCCAAGCGTAAAATATGGCCTTAACAGCGTATTTGTTCGATTTTTATGAGCATAACAAAATCCATATCGCAGTATAGCTCATACAGTTCATGATTCCATTTTCATCGGTGCTTAACCCTCACGCTCAGTGCTTTCTCATCATGTTCTTTTTTAGGGCGAGAATGATAAAATTGCGTACTGATATCAAAGTAGCACCAGCTGCCAAGAGTTATTCAGTGCTTGATATCCAGGCTTAGACTGTTGGTAGTATTTATCCTGGTTCCGAGGTAGACTAAGTACTTCACTATAATAGAAAATACTGCACTGACGGCTCTGTTGTTGTTGTTTTAACGGTTTCCTAGTCCTCGTTATGATGGTTAGGATTAGCTAAGTTATCGTCGACGACATCCAACGGAAGGCCTAAAAAACATGCTTTTTCAAAGGGGTCGGACGAAAGAAAGAGGGGTGTCAGATGGGTGGGGTTGGTGAGGCATGCAAAGTGGTGTCCAGTGTCATGCGCAGACTCATTACACGCAGAACATATGTATATTACATAGGTCGGGGTCTATTCTGGATAAGTAGGAGTTTAATTTACTACAGTATCCAGAACGAAGCTGCGCAAGGGTCACTCTCGTTTCTTGCGGCAACTCGAGCTCTTCGTCTGCAATGGGTGTAGGTTTGACTCCAAGTACTCCATTCACTGAGGGGGTGTCGGTAAAGGTGTTGATGGCTCCACTGTGAATGGCGGTCAGTGCTTGTCGGAAGTGAGTTGCGTCCGAAGTCTGGTCGGCGTATTGTCTGATGTCGATGTAGTTGAGAAATTACCTCTTGATGTTCCTAGGAGGCGGTTCCACTTCCCACGACGGTCGGGTCTACGTAACCGGAACGGACACGGATTTTTATCTGGCCAAGAACTGTCAACTCGGCAGAATTCTGCCGCTACAACAACAACATCAAAATCAAGTTTTTGTCTGAAATCTTTTTTTTTTTTTTGAAGGATATTACAAGAATATGTTAGCTTCAGTGTAGTCGAAGTATTATTGTTTTTGTTTTTCATTTAACCCATAAAAGTGAAAAGGCAGGTCTTCTTCACCTTTAAAATAGAAGTAAACTTTATTTTTCAACACAATGTGACACCGTTTATTATATGTATGTAATCTTATATATGTATATATTTTTTCATTTCTAATATTATTTTAGTACTTTTTATACATATTTTTTGTAATGTTTTTATTTAAAATATTCTTTTATGGAAATTTCCCATTCTGTTTTTAGTGAAAATTCTTGCCTTCATTCATATTCCGCTTGTTTATTGTATTTTCATTATAAATTTGCATGTATGTATATGTATATGTTTGCTGTATATACACATGTATGCACGTACTATTTACCTGTAATACATATGTATATGTAGCTAAGTATTTTTGTTAGCTAATAATAGTAGATATTGATATACATAGTTAGTTGATAATTATAAAAGAACATAAGATACACAATAACATTCTTAAATAATCAGAATTAATCAATCAAAGTGTACTTTTTGTATCATAAAATTTCTTTCATATAATCGTAGTAGTTGTACATAGTTATGTTTATGTATGTAATGCTGACCACATTTTCCCTTTTAAGCCTGAATTAAATAATTTTTTGGTTAGATTCTTATGCCGAAATAAATTTGTTCAACTACTTATTTTCATAAACATTATTTGGGTAATTTGGAACCCGGAATTGCTAAAATAAACATTCATACTTTTGTCGAAGGGCACCTATTTTCACAGCGCACCTTAATAATAATAAAATGTTGGGGGGAAAAGATGTTAAGTATTGGAATAATTAAAGCAACTGGAATATTAATGCAATATATTATTTAATGCCTTTTTACACTATATGCGTTCAACAGTCAAATTCATGATAAATAACTGTATATTGTAAGATTTTTATTTGCAATTCAAAAGTTTTTTAGATAATAATTTGAATTTTTTATTTAATTTAATATTGTTTTTTTAACATTTTTTATTTCTTCTTTTAAGCTTATTCTTGAAAGGAAAACATTTGAAGTTTGTTATGCATACATTTTTTTATTTTATTATTATTTTTTATTTATTTATTATATCTTTTTTTTTATTTATTTACTGTTTTTCAGCTTAATTTTTTTTTTGTCTTTTATTTAAAATTACCGAATTAATTTCAAAAAAAAAAAATATTCTTTTATTTTGCATTTATTTGTTTCTCACCGACAGTTAGTGGGTTCAAAATTTATTTTAAGAGAAATACTTATACAAATTTCATAACGTATTTTTACCAACATTTAAACAATCCTTTTAGAATTTCATACAATTGCTATGAATTTGACTATTAAACGCTTTGAAATCGCAATTTACCAAAGTTTAGTAAAAATTATATGTAAATTACTTTATATATCCTTTGTTTACTTGTTTCTATTTTAATATTTATTTTATACCCTCTTATTTCATACCTTCCATGTTTACTTTAGTGTCGCTTTTACTTTTGGTATACATTTTTTTGTAATTTCACGAAATATTGCCGCAGTCCCAAACAAAATATTTTTTTTTTGTAATTTCTCATGTTTCATATAGGTTATTTGCTGGGACAATAGTAATTCACTTAGTAATTTTTGTTTAGGGTAAAGCGAAGGGTTTGTATCTAGGCCATCTAGTTAGCAGCAGCAACAGCAGTTGTATTTTGTTTTTGTTGTTCATTTCGTGTTTTTATTAAATAACAATTTCAATTTAAGGATGTTAACTTAAAGATAATTGATTTAGTGACAATAACCGCTCAACAGCAGCATTTATGTCGCCAAAAGTAGCAATTAGCGCTGCAAAAAATTAAAAAAAAAAAATTAATAAGGCACATAGGTATAGAAAAAAAGTATTTGTAACATAAACTACTTAATTTCTTAACTCACCTTGCAAGTTGGCCTCCCGATTGGCGAAGCCCATAGCCGCCAGTTGCTCCAGTTGTGACTGATAGCGCACCTCAGGCGGCTGCGTGTTGTCAGCCTGCATGCCCACGCCGTTCAACATGCGTGAGACAAAGTCGTTGAAGAGTTGAGCATTCGGTCCGCCGCCGGGTGCCGTAGCGGGACGATTGGTATCGCCACCGCCGCTCGTGGTGTTTGTAGTTGAGGTTGTTGTACCGGTGGAACTTTCTGTATTGCCAGGTGCTGGTGGTGGTATACCCAAAGAACCGACCAGACCGGGCGCTGCCGAACGTAATTGCTCCATGCCTTGCTGTATTTGCATAATTGCATTTAGTGCCTCGGGATTGGTCAACATATTCTGTACTTCGGGATTTTGCATTTGATTAAGGAACTGCGGCATCATTTGACGCACCTGATCTTGCAGTTGTGGATTATTAGCCATTAGAGGGCTGGTGCTGAGCAGACGTGAAGCCATATCGGGATCCTGTGCCATTGCGTCCATCATGGAGCGCGTATAAGGTGCATTTAAGAGATTTTGCATTAACGATGGATTTTCAGACATTTGTTGCATAAGACTCTGCATGGCGGGCGTGTTGAGCACACCGCGTGGCGGCAGATCTGGATTGGCACCAGCCGCACCACCACCACTACCAGCCGTACCACTAGTATTGCCGCTACCGCCCCATGGATTTGGTAGTGGTTGACGATTCTCAGTGCCTTGCTGCGGATTTATGCCGCCTAGAAATCAAATTGAAAAATATTAGCATAAAATGTATGAAGTCAAGTGATTTTGTCACTAGTTATGCATACCGCCAGAACTGTCCATTAGACCGGAAAATGGATTACGTGTAAAAGAATCGCTTGCTGCATTCAACATTGGCTCTTGTATGTCGCGGTAAATACGTTGAAGCGCATTGTAACCGCCAGGCACCGATTCCAAATTCGACATTGCACGGTCATGCGAACGCATCAACTCTTGCAACATAGATGGATTGCGTGCTAACTCCATAGTTTGACGTAGCAATTCAGGATTATTTAGCATATGCGATATTTCAGGATTGCGCTGCATTAAGTCCTGCATTTGCGGATTCGAGGTGAAAAGGGTGCGCATTATCTCTGGATTATTCATCATTTGTTGTACGAGTGGGTTATCAAGTACTGAGCGTAACATGTCACCGTTGTTTAACAATTCACTTTGCATGCGAGCCTGCAAATCCATAAAAGACCCAGTGCCTGCGCCCAATGCTTCCATACCAGCCAATCCACCTAATTGGTTAAGACCAAACGGTGTTTGACGTACATCAGCGGCTGGACGAGCGGCAGGTTCTGCTGCCCTTGTAGGTGCTTTGATGACCAGATGAACTGTTAGACCGTCTTTAATGTTGTGAGTCTTTAATGTATCGGTGTCTTTCATAATTTTGCCAGCGAAAATTAGTACCAGCTGTTCGGGTTCAGAGTCGAATTTCTGCGCCACAAGTTGTTTGAACTAAAAAAATATTTTTATGATGATTATTGCGCCATAGAAATTAATCATTACTATTGATTATACACGTCATAGATATTAACAGTTTGTTTTCATAATAAACCCGACGATTAGCTACATATGAGATTTCGCACCACGGCAACGACTGGACGGACATTTAATCAGCAACCAATATTAGAAACAAAAAGAAGCAAAACAAAATTATGTATGCGGTTGCGCCACCGCGTCTACAAGTACATTGTTTTGAGTGGTGCAATCATCAATTTCACAAAATTTGTGCACTCTGACAATATGCCACATCTTTGCGCCAATCACCTGCCAACACGCAAACAAAAGCGACGAGAACATGTACTCATGTAATGCAATAAAACTCGGTAAGTGTCACATGAGAGTTACATGTGGGTATAACGGCTGGCTTTCGAGAAGTCAGCTAAAAAAATATTCAGCTTAAATGCAAGCTCAAAGTACACTCACGTCCTTAATTCCAGAATCTTCATCCACCTCGATTGTTTTCTTCTCCTTCGGTGTTTTAACGTTGACAACGATACGCTTGCTATTGCCTCCTTCTGCCATTTTTGTTTAGTTTTTGAAGGGTTTTGTAAAAATTTTTTTTCTCAATTTACTTCGATATTAGTTTTAACAAATTTCGAGTTTTTTATTTAGCAAAAATGCTGCAAGAATTTTCATAGATTGAAAAATTTTGTCAATTAAAAACTAATTCGTCACTTTCGTATAACACACACACGGAATGAAAAAAAATTAACGAAACAGAGTCGCATTTCGTTTGACGATGCCTACCCGATTGGAAAACGTAGAGTTGTATTAGCCAATCAAGTGTTGTAAAATATTATGCAAAAAAAATATTTTGATTGTTTTTTTAATTTATGAAACTAAATATTTATAAAAGTTTATTAAGTTATATTTAATTTTTTTTATTGAAACTTTTAAAACAAACCCATAAATACAACCACACAGCTTGTGGATGTTAACAAAATATGCGTTGAAATATTTTAATAACCTGTTAGGTAGCTTTAAATTAAATTTTGTTTATTTTTAATAATGAACTAAAAAATGTTATAAATAAAAAGTGCAAACTTCTTCTAAATATTCATTATTTAACAAATAACATCTCAAACTGTTATTTATCAAATATTTCCCTGACACTAAATGAGTAATCGATAAATGAATGTCAATTGGAAATATTCCTTCACTTTTCACTGAACATACCTGTCTATTGACAGTTATTTATTTACAACAATGTGTTAAACGGTATATTATACTCTCGCACGTGTGCCTTAGGAATTTTTTGCTAAAGTTGGATTTTGGCGAATAGTATTTGATATTTCTCAATTTAATGGGTTCCACCCGTTTCTTTGTGGCTAATTTGCCACCTAATGCAACTGAGAAACAACTCAATGAAGTTTTTCAGGATTACGGCATAGTTGAACGTGTTGAATTGAAGACCAAGGAGAACCCATTTGAACCAGAGAACGTGAAAGTGTTAGCGTTTGTAACGCTACAAATTCATCCCAATGATGTAAACAATTGTATGGACTATCACGAACATTATCTCTAAATAATTTAATTACTTTAAAATTTCGGTTGCAGGTGTTGATGCGCTTAATTGGGTAAAAATTCAAGGGGCTAAAATCAAAGTTTCAGTGGCGAAGGAATCGTTTTTGGAACGACTAAAACGTGAACGCGAAGAAGCTGAAAAAGACAAGACAGCTGATATAAAAACCACTTGGAATGAAGAGCAAACAGAAGCTGTATTGCCGCGCAGCGCTGAGAACACTCGCAAAAAATTTACGGATGAAGATTTGACGGCGTTGGAAAATGACGACGAAATCGCAGCAGACTTGTTAATAAGCAAAAAGCGTGCAGCTACGTCATTGTACAATGGAAAGGTAAGACATACAAATGCATATACTAGAATTGAAAATTAATGCGTTATTCATTATCTAGATTGTTATACAAAACTACGATGCGGCGCCCTTACACATCATCGAAGGAGTGAAAAAGAAAAAAAAGAAGCCGGATGGAACGGAAACTATTTCGGAACAGAAGCGCAAGGAATCCCAAAATAAAATGACAAAGCAATACAAAGAAAAGAAATCCGTCATACAGCAGGCGCTTTCCGGCATGGTATTGAATACATAAATACATTTTGTTTGTCAAATTGAATTAACAAATCCAATAATTACAGGATGCACCTAAATCAAATAAAATCAAATTTAGCGATGCCGAGGAGGAGGATGAGTCAACAAGTCCGAATGATTTAAAACAAAAATCCAAAACAAATATTTTTGGCTCTGATGAAGAAGATGGCAATGAAGATAGTGAACAGCTTCAACTAAAACCAGAACTTTTTGGTAAAAAAGGCGCAAAGCTCATAGAATTGCAAAGCAAACAAAGTCTAGATCCACGTTTCCGCATTGATGCCAAATTTGTCGAAGATGATGAAGAAGAGGATCAGCAACAATCGGATACAGGTGCTCGAACTGAGAAAACTAATAAGGAAGCAAGCGACGAAGTAAACGAGCGTAGTTGGCAAATGGGCATATTGGAACAGGTTGTGGGCACCAAAATCGACACCACCGACAATGCGCAAAAAGCTGCGCGTAAGAAGCGCATGCTGCGCTATGATCCATCCAAAGAAGAGCATCAAAAACTGCTACGCACCAGCAACAAAGAAACACAACCAGCGCCCGACGCAGAGGCACAAACAACGGCGGGCAAAAAGAAACAAAAGAAAAAACAAGCAGAAAGTGAAGAGACCACTGTAGCCGATACAGGACCAGAAGTTTCAAAAGAGGTTTTCTACGTGGTCACCGATACGCTGGCGGAATCGCTCAAAACGCGCGGTGATGGTTTCAGCTTGCTGAATATGTTCGGCAGCGCAGAGGTGCAAGACAAGCGTGCTGATGAGCTGAAAAAAGTATCCGATGCGAAGATATTAGTGAATAAACTGGACAAAAATGCGTTAAATCCTTTCAAATATGACTCATCATCAGACGAAGAAGGTGAAAACGAGCCACCGAAGCAAATTGCGACAGACGGCGGCGCGCAAAAGAAGTCTAAGCAGCAAAATAAAATTTTATTGGAAAGCTTCTTCATACCCAGAAACGATGCACGATTGAAAGGTAAAGTACGTAAATTTATTTGTAAACAATATATCTATAGCATAACGCTTTTTCTTTTGCAGAAGGCGCTAAATTTTTCCACTACGAGAAGAAGGACGCACCGGAGGAGGACTATGAAGCTGTGCGCAATCGTTTAAAACTTTTAATTAGAAGTAAAATTAATAAAACAAAGAAAAATTTGGTTGCCAATAGTGGCGTTGGTGGGGTGGGTCGCAAAAGACGAATAAAAGGACGCCATTAATTGGCAACATTAAAAAAATAGCGTATTTTCATTTCATATTAGCTACTTGCACGCATACGTTCATTTTCCGTTGACGCGCGCGTTCTCTGCCGGCGCTAGCGCAAAATTTCATTTGTCACCTGCCCGCAAATGTACTAGGCGCCCATAACCGTGCAGAAAGTGGCTGAAAAATTTGCTTAGCCGAGTCGCGAACCAACTACTATGAGTGCTGCCACCAACCATTACTGCAGCCAGGACAACAACCATTTAGCGATGGGTCACACTTTTATTGCAGCAACTTGCCAAGCTGTGGCAATTATTGCGACGGCAATATATTGCTGCTATTAGGCAATACGCAGTGCAAAATGCTTGGCTTTTAGTGGTGGAATTTGTTTTAATAATTTATTTGGCATTGTTTTTCATTTCTTTTAAGGAATTTGACATTATTTTTCAATTCTTTTAATGAATTTGAAATTATTACAATAAAGATAGCTGTGTATTGCTCTAAAATAATGAAAAATGTAATTTCTTATTTTTCTTTTTGCAAATTTGTGTATGAACGCATAATTTTTTTTTATGGCAAGTAATTAATTAAAAAATTTTGAATTATACAAAGAGCGTTGCCATAATAATTGCAAATATTTTTATGAAATTTGCGCGCAACTGTTTAAGAAGTTTCACTTCTCATTCTTATTGTGAATTGAAATTTTATGCAGCTAAATGCATATTACAATGTGACATTTTCTTATTTTTATCAATGCATACACTTATTTCGTATTTTTAATAAAATATAGTGGCACATAAGTTACAAATTGTGGCAAAATAAAATGAGTATTTAAAAGTTTCCGCTCATCCAAGATATTAAAATAGTTAAGTAAATTTTTGGCAACATTTCAAATAAATTGAAATAGCAGCCTCTTCTTACGACTACACTTATAAAATAATTAAGCACAAAATTCTGTATATAAATATGTGTATGTGTGTGTAAGCCTAAATGGAAATATTTAAATAGTAAAAACTTGCACTTACTGAGTATTACACTAAATTCATTACAACACAAAAAAATATTTCATTAAAAAAAAAACAAAAAAAAAATAAAAATAAATTAGAAAAATAAAAATCTCATCGCTTTTGTTCTTTGGCTCCGCTAGCGCTTTGCTTTTGGTTGCTCCTTTTGGCTTGACTTACTTAAATCTATTTTGCTTACTCCGCTAAATGACTGGTTTTGTTTGGTGTTGCTGTTAAGGCACATAATTTGGCTGAGGTCGCCAAGGCTCCTCACTACTTGCTTTCCACTGGCTTTCTGCCTGCCAGCGCCTCAATGGCCACAACTGTGCGCTCAAATAAGGCTAGCAGTCGCTCTTCGCGCGCGTCCATGCGCCGCAGCAGTTCTTCGTCGCGTTTCTCGCGCCGTTTTAAGTACTCGATCAGTTCGTAGTTTGTGCTGTCACCGCCATCGGTGGATGTGGAGAGTTTGCGCTTGCTTTTCGCAGACCCGCCAATGCCATCACCGCCGATAACGCTGCTGCAATCGGAAATGTTATCGGTGTCGACTATGACGTCCGGGTGCAGGATGTTGTGGTCGATGCTGTGTGGATAGTAGTTTTGAGAACTGAAAGGTAGTGAATAAGGGGTTTTTATTGATGAAAAATAAAAATTCGATAAATATAATAAAATACATATGCAGTTAATGGATTTTTATTAGGGATAATAGTTTTAGGAATTGAAAGGTAGTAAATACTAGATACATATGTATTTAATGAAAAGTCAATAATTATCGACAATTTTATCATCGATATTTATTGTTAAATTGAACCATCGATAATTATCGATAAATTATATAATCAATAATTATCGATAATTTTATTATCGATATTTGTGGTTAAATTTAACCATCGATATTTATCGATAAATTGTAATCGATAATTATCGATAATTTTTATGATTAACACATTCCGATAATTTTACAATCGATATTTATCGATAAATTATTATTCGATTAATGTCGATTGTAAAATTATCGGAAGGTGTTAAAAATAAATAGTTTGTATGCTGGATAAACGTTTAGTGCTTACCCATTATAATTCGTCTGCATTAACTGTATATCATCTGGGTTGAATTCCCCGTCGGACATAGGCTCAGACCTACAAATAAAAAAACAATTTAAGAAATATTCACATTTCCAATAAAAAGGTTTAACTCACTTCATGGAGATATTGTTTTCGCCATTGGTCAAAGCCATTGGCCCACCGCCATTGCATTCCTTATCGAAGTGCGGTCGCAGCACATCCTTAATGCCATTAGTGGCATGTGGCACCAACATGCCGTTCACACTGCCCACACCAACACCCACACCACCACCACCACCTGTTGCACCCCCAACGCCATTGGGTATCTCCGCATCGCCATTCAAGGGCAGCGCACCATTTAACTCGGGCGCATGTGGTGCTGCGCTGCAATTACCGTTCTCCATGCTACCAACACTCTCGTTAGCCGCACTTTCACGCATTTCCTGCTCCTTCTGCATGGCCGCATTCATTGCTACCGCCGCCGCCGCAGCTGCTGCAGCCGCTGCCGCGCTAGCGCCACCGGGCAAATGCATAGGCGGACCATCGTCATATAGACCCATACCACCGCCCAAACCATCGCCCAGCTGCGCTTCCACAAAGTGATTGGGCAGAAAGCGTTCCATTTTGCTATTGTTGCTGCTGGAATCAGTGGAGAGGCTTTGCAGGAGACTATGCTGCATGACCGCAGCCGCTTCTTTACCCAAATACGCCACACCCAGCTCAGCAGCCTGACGCCGGCGCTGATAGTAGGACAGTTCTTTGTGACTCTTCGCTATCAAAGCCAAGCGTTTGCCATTCGCCGAACCCCAGCACTCGCCGCGCTGCTCCTCGATCTCTTTGAACAGAAACATATACGGCCAATTGCGACGCACATGGCGTTCGGGATTCTTCTTCAGTTGTGTGTAGATCTTTTTCAAATTCTCATAACGGTTGCAGCACTGTTTGGCGGAGCGTTTGCGCGCACTAAAGCGATTTAGCACTTCGGCGACCATTTCCCAAACACTGGCGTGATTCTTGCGATTCGATTGGAAGGCGCTTTGTATGCGCTCCGATTTGACGATATTCAGCAGCGCGATCGATTCTGGCACATTAAAATAGCTTTCGGGGGTGCGCGGCGCGCGATGGTGGTGGTAGCTGCTGCCGTTGCTGTTGCCGCTGCTGTTGTGCGTGTGATTGCTGTTGGCATTACCGGTGCCATTACCATTGCTATTGCTAACAGGCGTCGAAGGCGGTTTGGTATCCTGAAACAGTAAAAAATCAGTAAAAAACATTAGTAAGTTTTGCAGGGAGAGTTATAAAGATAGTATGTCCTGCGTAAAAAGTGCAATTAGAGAAACGAGGAGAAATCTCAGGTTCTAGTGTATGGAACCTCAGAATTAATGTATGTTGTGTAGGTGATCAGGTGGTTCTGGCACTTCAAGCTGATAACTGTAGGAGACCTATAAGAAATTAAACTCAGAAATACCCAGGTTGAACAGTTTTCGCAGCGGTCTCCCAGGAACATCAGGAGAACATTTCACCACATTTCGGAGATAACCAATTTCCTATAGGCTCTGAAACGCCATTCACAGTGAAGCTATTAACATCTTCATTGACTCCGTCCAAGAGAATGGTGTAATTGGAGTCAAAACACCAACCCTCGCAGAAAAAGAGTTCGAGTTGCCGCGTGAAATAAGAGTGACCCTAGCGCAATTTCGTTCTGGGTGCTGAGCTATGCTGATTTTAACTATTACGAATGTATGTATGAATATTGCTCAACCATTCTATCGACGCAATGTATGACGGTGGTGCCGGTTGGAAGAGTAGATGACGGGAGGAGGTTTACTTCGGATTAAAGTTCCACACTACCTCATGTCATGTTCAGGATTACGATGCTTCCTCCTCGAAAAAAACGTACATACATATACATATACATATGTAAATATTTTCCACATTCGTCCGTTTCACTATCGATGAGTCAAGAACGCTGCTGGCTTGGCCATTTCGATTCATAGCACCATATTCATGTACGAGTATGACAGTTAAAGTGAATGGAACACAATTTTGAGCAGCTAAAAATGAGTAATGTTATTTTTATACACAACATTTACATATGTACCTATGTACATGTTTATGTAAGTACATATGTACATATATGGAGACATGTCTATTGTACGATTGTAATAGCTGTATCTTCATTCGTTTACCAAGAAGATGAATCAAGCGAAAGATTTAAAAGAAAAATCGTTCAAGAAGATTTCGCGCAACGCTGCGCGGAAAAGCGCATGAGCAGACAAATTGAGAAAATAAGAAAGCTTTATGGCAATCGAATGAAATGAAATTACAACGGTAAACAAAAAGTGAACGCGTTTATGGAATCATTTGCGATCGACAAGGTGCGCACTATTCAAAGCGCCTCCGACCGTAATATATGTACATGTACATATGTACTTATGGTATATATACATACATACTACATACATATATGGGTACAGCTGAAGAATGCCGATATGTGGAGTAATATTGTATAAATCCGGTACCGTTCTCATTAAATAGACCAGACTATCTCGAACGAATGAACTTTGATGATTCGTTTAGCAGATTTTTGCACCAGTAGGCTAACTTTTATTCTGCTGATCTAAACACCAGAGGCTCTATTAAAAGTCTGTCTCCATACGTGGTTGCGCTTTTGGATTAATGAAGCGTACGGGTAAACAAGCCTTGGTGATATATAAAAGACACTTTTACTAGTTATATGCTCATAGAGTTTGAACTAAGGTTATATACATACATACATATGTATATTCCCATATGTATTATTCATGTTTGCGTGACCGATCTTCCTTTAACCTACATACATACATACATACACATCCACAGATTCTCCCTATCCTAATCGCAATACAGTTAAATTTATTGAGGTTTTTAAGTGTAGAAGACACTTGAGTTGGAAAGTCAGTGCTATAACATCTGCTTTACAGATTCAAACATTCAAAGATACTAATATACAGTGGTACAGGAAAATATACGTATGTAAATGCTATTACTTTAATATGTGTTTAAACTACGTAAAGTAAATATATTTACCAATACATAAATACATACACATATAGACACTTAGAATATCTGTTAGAGCGATCTTAGAGATGTATTGCATTCTTATTATTCTTGTTATTGTTTTTTGCTCATTATTATAAAAATAGTCAGAGATTTCAAGAAGACAACGCAAGGCTTTCATAGGCCTACAAAAGTAGTATATGTAATACATTCATATGTATAAACAAATATATGTACATACATATATAGTAAATATAAGGCAACGAGTAAAAATAGTATAAAACGATACTAATCCATATACACAACAACAGTGCTGCCAAAACAACTAGCATAACACCCCCATATACATATGTATGTATGTATGTACATGCTGGACATGGAAAATCTTTAGTCTCTTACTTCGATACAACTAGAATGTTATTCAAAGAAACATTATATAATTCATAAAATATTCAGTTTTTAGGTGGTAACACGGTTTTGGGTTTTTTTTTTTTAACTACAAAATCGAATACTTGACCTTACTTTGGCACGAGGGCTGGGTACGAATTCTTCAGACTCGCTTTAATGAATAGTTTTCAGGCTGAAGTGTAGTGTGAAAGATAGATAGGTACAGTGGATGTCTAACTATAAGTCTTTAGAAGCTCAATGTAAGATCACCGGAACTAAAGTCCTCACACTTTATAGGCTGCTCTTTAAACCACACCGTGCTTCTGATAAAGTTCATCAGTACGAAAAGTTTTATCTGTGCAACCTCTGAAATATAGTCAAGTAACTTTCGACCATAGTTGCGATTATTTTTCTATGATATATAGAACCTTACATTCGCATATTAAACGATTTGTAGTCTTCTTCTCTTCTAACTCCTGACAACTTGTATAATAGTCGTTATATGGCATTCTTAGTCTATTAGACAGTGACCTGTTATCACTCCTTTTAGAACTTTTATATCATTACTTTTAAATTGTCATAAACGTCACGAGTGGTCTATTCCCAAGTCAGGGGGGGATTGAATTTACTGAGGCTCAGATATGTACATATGTTTATAACATATTTGTCCATTGTTATACTGCGGAGTCTTATTGTAGTATAGTGCCTGCTCTGGACAGTTCATCTGCTTCACAGTTCCTAAGTCCTAGAACCTAAGTCAGATGTAATTTTGGGAGATAGCCCTTGTTGTTTACAATTACAACCACTCATTCAGTTTTTAGCACAACTCTGTGATTAAAATATATTGGCAATAATAGTACGATTTCAACGATATCAACTGAAGTGTCCAATAATATCGTCTTTATTCACACAGTAAGTACCCAGTGATTTTCGTAAGCTTTGTTTCCATAATTACAATAAAAAAATATTTATTTTCCACCATGACTTTGTTAGTGTAAATACTACGCAAAACTGTTAAATACATTAAATGAGTGTGTCCACATGTAATATTCGCTTTGTTGCAGGCGAACTCAACCGGCAATGCGAAAGATCGTTGTTGCACGATCACCCAAAATGCGTTGCCATATCTCAAAGCTGTCTAGCTACTGGCTGCTCGTTTGCCCGGTTGTTTCAGTTGTTTCGGGCCATAGCCAATACAGCGGCTATGGGGATTAATCGCCCCTCGCCACAGCTGCCGTCAACTTCCCCAACACACTCGCCAACCCAGCTAACTAACGATCACTCACTGATTTGTGTATCTTTGTGTTTGCTCGCTGAATGGTGCTTTACGGTATCGTCGTATGCACATTTAGTACGTTCTTTTGGTATACACGTACTCATTATACCGTTGTACGATGAAATGTATGGTAGTACGAGCGTTTTTTCTCTATACTATATATCGGGTATATGTGTAGTTATATTTATAGAAAAACTTATGTGTGTAGCAACATCACGATCATATAGCGCAATATTCATACATACAAATGTATGCATGTAGAAATGTGTGTGTACGGTAGATACGTGTCGGTATATCGATCGCGTAGAGCAATACTTAAAAATAACTTACCATTTAGTAATTTAACAAAGCAGAGAAAGAACTCTGTTGTTGCCAGCTTTTCTACCCCGAAACATACAAAATCAAAGCGATTATTTTCAAAAAGATTGTATATATAAATATGTATGTATAAATGTTAATAGTAGCTGTGTTGTAAAATACAACGGTGTACAGCTAGAACACACAGCAATGGCGACCAAGGAGTTCAATCAGATTGATTATTCGAGTCTCTAGAACCGAAAATATTAACTGTGAGAAATTTATGGCATCAAAGATGCCAATAAGGCAGGTTCAGTTGGAAAAGAAGCTACAGAAATACCGAGAAAATAACCAGATATAGAAACATGAGGATAGGATCGCGACGATCGGGAATCAAAAATTTATGATCTCAAATATACATATACACTACTGTAACTGATACTAGAGATGACGATGCAGAAACATCGTGAAAATAATCATAGAAGATCACGAAGATAAGATCGCGACGATCGGGAATCAAAACTTTATGATCACAAAATTATCACTGAGGCAGCTTCGGATAATTCTAATGCCAAATGGAGAAAGTAAGATCGCGACGATCGAAAATCGGTTCACACGTACCTGCCACCCACTGATAAGTGTAAGACCGTCAGATCACTACACTTAATTTTTAACCTGTAAATATTATTTATAGCAAGACCTATAAAAGACCCCGAATACAGTCAAATGTCTGTAGAATTGACACTCCTTTTCAAATTTCGAAAACAAACCAACAGCTTTATAAAAAAAAAGCCCGTCATCCAGCCAGCCAGTAGCAAAAAAGCCAAAGATCACACAAATGAAATAGAAGAATTAAACATCAATGTATCAAAAAGCAGACGGCTTATCAATTTTAGCACCGTTATTTTTTCCATCGTATGCACATACATATGTACATAATTCTTAAATTTACTCACGTTGTGATTAGTCGAATATGGACTCGCATGGCGTTAAATAGACGTAAGTTAGTATGTACATAAGTATGTAGGTATGTACCGACTGATAGCGGTAGCTGACGGTGATCTTTGGTGACCCCGTCTACTAACAATGTTACGATTGTCTATACAATGTTGCCAGCTTAGCAAATGATCAATACGATTGGCTGACTGTCTGTATTAAAATTATAAATTATAACATATTTATGTATATAAATGTATGTATGTCGTACGGGTAAGACTGTTGGAAAAAGTATACGAGTATATGTATGTGCAGGCGCACTTACGCTTTTTGTCGCTAGGAAAGCAAAAAATAAAACAACAACGGTACGTCGTCCGATGATGGAGACTATTAATATTTAGAAGTTAACCTCTTTGGCCTTTAACGACAAAGCAAACGCAATTTGAAACAAACGAACGACAACAACAAGTAACATAAGTACATAGCAAAAGAACGAAGCTTAAGAATACAAGGTAAGGGCATAGTACCATTATTTAAAATTGGAACAAAAATAAAGTTTAGTTTTACTAGTTCAAATAGAATTAACACACTACATAAGGTGCTTCATAAACTGCGAGGTTAAAACTGAAAAATGGATATTTGTTTTGATTTAGATCGTCCAGTTTGTATGACGGCTATATGCTATAGTGGTCCAATCTGAACAATGTGTTCGTAGTTTGATGTGTGGCCTTCAACAGTAAACCCCACCAAATTTCCTAAAGATATTTTATCAAATAAGAAAATTCCGTACAAGGACACGAATTCGATCGAAGATTTTATATGGTAGCTTTATGCCATAGTGGCCCGATATCGGAGAGTCCGACAAATGAACAGCTTTTTGAGAAAAAAGTGTGCAAAATTTCAGATCGATATCTCAAAAACTTAGGCAACAGTTCGCTTATACATACTATGTATACATACAGCCTGCTAGTAAGAGCATGGTCGACTTTACCGACAGTTAATGAAAGATTTCGCTCTAATTCCTTCGCGAGCCGATAGCGGAAAACTTTGTCCTTAATGCATTGTTTACAAAGGTTCAGTTGTTGATCTTTTGAAAGAGAATCACGTTAAACGCCATGAGTGCTAAGTACGCGTCGCGCTACGAGGCTGTGTTCCTTTGCATCCACCCGAAAGGTCCCAAAATGTCGCAATCAGCGGCTGCTAAATATATGAGAAAGTCGAAGGCATTTGTACAGAAGTGGATACAGCGATATAAAGTGGCTAAAAATGTCGATGATTTACCAGAACGTGGTTCGATAGGAAAAGTGAACAAAAAAGATGAAAAAAGAATAGTGAATCTGTTTTCGCGGAATCCTGCTTTAACACTGCGGCAAGGACAAGCAAAATTAATGGCAAAAGGTTTAGATATATCCTACGAAACTATCCGAACCCTTCTTCATACTCATGATCTGAAATGGCGCAACACAATGAAGAAGCCTCTGCATGAGAATATTGATAATGATTTTGAAAATGTCATTTTTACTGATGAATGTTCTATATGGCAACATTCTGTCCTCACAGAGGCATATGTATATTAAACAGATGCTTCGTGGAAGACGCACATACACTTTGAAGCAGTTGTCTCACGAAATTCGTCGGATCTGGAGATCCTTGTCACTAGAATACGCCGTCAAATTAGTAGAAAGCATGCCTCGGAGACGCCTGGCAATTATGAACGCCGGTGGTGACTGGATACATTATTGACCAAATTGCATCATTGTTTGTAATGTGTACAATGTATATGTATATAAATATGAAAGTTTCGTAAAATATTTTTTTTTTTTTTGTAAATTAAGACGACCACGCACGGGCAGAGCGATGTAAATGGCTAAATCGACCCACCGTTCCCACGATAGTCGAGTCTACGTAAGCGGAACGGACCTGGATTTTTATCCGACCTAGGAAACTCGGCAGAATTCTGCCGCTACAACAACAACAACTAAAGCGACTCAGCTCACACGTTAATCATTTATACATACATACATACATATGTACGTAAGTATATCTTTATATATACTCTATAGGGTCTCCGACGATCCGTTATGAGTATTAAAAACTTCATGTCAAACTGAATACATCCTGTTTAGGGTATAATGAGTATTGTAGGAATTATAGACATTTTGCTAAAATGCGATTCTGAGTACTTATTATCGAACTGTACATTTTTGCAATTTAATGAAGATAACAAAGAGCAGTTTTTCTGAGACACGCAGCGCGGAAGGTGGTGTTAAAAATTAATCAAAATATTAAAAAATTCATTTAATATAATATAATAATGGAATCGGCTTCAAATGCGGTAAGTGCGTAGTTATGCTATTTGTAATATATTAAAAGTGTGTAAATTCCTTATAATGAGAGGGATGCAAGGGAATTGAACTGTTAAAATCTTATATAGAAATGCTGCCTGGCAAAACTCATCGAAAATGTGTGAAACAAAAGTTAGTAGCATTGAAGTTAGCGATATTTATTGAAGTATACGTATATCACTAAAGCTTCTACCAATTTAGAAAATATGTTTTATCTATGCGGTTTGCGCGCGTAGTTTATATGGAACAGTCCGGTTCAAATTTGATATTGAGTGTATATAAAAACCCTTCAATATACATATAAAATTGCGTCTTTGACTGTAAGAACGTATGTATGCATATATGTATGTACATTTATTCCAATTCTTATGCATTTTAATAACAACTACAACACTATTGAGAGCGTAAAGTCAGTTAGTTATATCAGTGAACGAACCCACATCTGCTTCTACAAACGTACACATGTCTTTACATATGTACACATGATCATATGTTGATATATGTATATATGTATGCATGTACATATGTATATTAGGTCAAATGTTCGTACTTGGTAAGCATTTATTTCTCTGCCTTTTTATTGTTGTTTTTATTTTATATTTTTCTTTGCTTAGTTTGAAGCGTTACTTTTTATTATAATGCGACGCGCTTTTGATTAGCTTCTAATGTTTTATTTATAATGTTTTCATGCTTGCAGATATGTATATGTGTATGTGCATTTGAATGCTTTTGCAAATACAATA
This sequence comes from Bactrocera dorsalis, assembly GCF_023373825.1. NCBI lineage: Eukaryota > Metazoa > Arthropoda > Insecta > Diptera > Tephritidae > Bactrocera > Bactrocera dorsalis. Next base: position 3,343,574 of record NC_064306.1, read on the forward strand.
TGAACACACAAGTGATTGTACATACATATTTATGTATGTATGTATGTAGTATGTACATTGAAAGAATTATTGTTGCATTGCTGTGCAGAGCGCGTAGTTAATGTAGTTATATGTTAAATACATACAGACACATGTACGTATGTAGGTACAATATCTGTGGAAAAAAGTTTTGCAAAAGTCATATGAAACAACAAATGAAATATGGGAGAGAATATTAGTTGGATGAGCATACCCACATGCATGTACATACTTATGTATGTATGTATGTCTGCATACGCGTATATTTTATATTATAGCATGAATATTCAGAGTTATTCAAAATATTATTTTAATTTACTAGTTCCTTAAAAATTACAGCATACACCCTGGACCCTGAGAAATTGTTTGTCTACTTTGTCAAAAGCTCTAAAAAAAAAGTACAGCGATTCTTAACTAGGCTTCTACTTTTAATTGTTAGTCAGCTTAAAGTATTTCTGCCTGGGAACTTGAAGTGCATTCCTATACCTTGAATATGATGTATCCTATACCTTGATTACCTATACCTTGTATAGGATATATTAAATTTGCAATACTCAGAAAGAAACGTTTGAGGCCTTTAAGTTATAAATGTATTCACTAACTAACTCCTAAATTCTTGAGATATGCATCTGAAAATTAGCACACTTTCTCTTCTCCACGTGAAGCTGCTCATTTGTCGGAACCGGCGTTATCGGACCGCTGTAGTATGGAACTGCCATATAAACTCGTCGATCAAAGTCAGGTTCTTGTATGTAAAACCTTTTTATTTGACAAGATATCTTCACGCAATTTGGCATTGTTTATTATTCAATACAACGTTATAATCTCCGAACAAATTGTTCAGTTCGGACCACTATAGCATATTGCTGCCATACAAACTGACCGATCAACACCAAGTTCTTATATGGAACATTGTTAATTTTTTTTTATTTACATATGTTGCCTCCTCTCTTAAGACTTGTGGTTTGTTTTTCTGCCTTATAATGTCAGATGCCTCGACTTCTGTTTTGATATGTTGTACGTGAGATGTAATCTAGCATCTTTGCACCATTGACGCAGATGTTTATGTTTAAAGTGCCTATATGGGCATATTTATGTATGTCAATTTCATTTTCTATCACTTGCGAGACAAAATTATTATCATCATTATTGAAAAAAAAAAAAATTTGGATTTTTTTTTTACTATAGCAAAAAAATATTATTTTTAAATTTTTTTTTACTGATTTCATCACAAACATACACATCACGTGCTTTAAGCTATTTAAAGGGAAATCAACGCAATATTACAAGTCAATCACCAGCGCTCTTCCGATTAGTTGTGAAAAAATTGATAGCGAAAGTGATCGCAAATAAACCAAACACAAACAAAGCAAAAATAAAAAGAAAGGAGAAACACAACTATGAAGTGTGGGTCAATAAATTATTTAATTATTTAGTTTAGGTACATACAAGTGTACATATTTATGCGCCGCTTAGAAGTAAATAAAATTAGAAGAAATGTTTGCATATTGTTTATGTGCACATAAATCGACATAACCGTATATAATAAACATTTCTTCATATTTACGTTATTAAATAATATTTCAATAACAAAAAAATAAGTTTTTTCAAGCTACAAATTTATCAAGAATAATTTTAATTTGCTTATTGAAAAATATTTTTTAACTATATGTAGATATTTGGGGTACTCACAACGTGTAATAAAGCATCGTAAAAGCATAAATTTTTATACTAGTTTAAAAAATTTGTTGTTGTATTGCATACCAAATTAAGTTTACGCAAATACAACTCTGAACGCTATGTTTTCGGATCGTTATAACTTATAACTTTATAAGACTATGTGAAATCCCTAATTATTTATTTATTGAAAAAAATTTTACTTAGAATTTAGAAAAAACATTTTATTATAATAAAAATTATTTATAAAAAAAGTTTCAAATAAAAATTTTAATATGCGATTTTTTTTAATATTGAATAAATATTTTTTATTATTGAAAATTTATTTTCACTAAAAATATTATGTTTTTATTTTTGGGCAAATGTGTTTATTTAATGTTATTTTATTAAAAAAAAAAAATTATTTAGTATTTTGAAAAAAAAAAAAAATGTTTATACATAATAAAAATTATTTATAATAAAAAAATTGCAAATAACATTTTTTTCTAAACTCTAAATAAATTTTTTTCAATTAAAAATGATTTATAATAAAAAAAATTGCAAATAAACTTTTTTTTCAATAAAATAATATCAAATAAACACAATTTTTTTGTCTAAAAATAAAGTAATATAATATTTTTAGTAAAATTCATTTTTCAATAATAAAAAAATGTTCTTCAATACTAAACAAAAAATTCTAGATTAAAAAAATATGTATATAATAAATGTACATACATACATACATATTTTTTGAGTAAAAAGAAATGCACAAATTTTCAGGAAATCATTCTGAACTGACTAGCTTTCATGCCGCCAAAAATTATAAAAAAATATAAAAACGAAGATAAATATATACATAGTACATATACACTTGTCACACGCTGCTAATGCACTGTTGTGTTGTATTTCTTTCTTTCTCAAGCAACTTATTAAGAAAAGCTCAATATCCTGCTCACAAACCTACCATTATTTCCTTTTTGCTCAGCGATTTTGTGTCACAATATCCACCTCTTGCTGCCGCAGCTTCAGCGTTCACTTTATCCGTTTTGTTTTAGTTGCTTTTTTTCTTTATTCTGCAATTAGTTCTAAACACATATGCCACTGCACCGCGCCGATAAGAATATTTCTTTCACTTCACACGCTCGATTTTTTTTTGTAATTTTTTGATTTTCAATTTCTGCGGTATATGTAGTATTTATTTATATTTTGAAAAATTTACCGTCGTTCCCAACGATCTCAACGATCCCACCCAACATTACGTCGACGACTACCAACCAACACTACGATCATCGCGTTCGCTTAACTCGTCAAATACCGCTACTGCTTCTTGCTTGTTCTTCTCTTTTTCAACGTCTACCGCCTCTGCCGTCTGACGTCGAACGTCGGAACGCTGACTTTTGTTGTTTCATTCATACGCTTGTTTCATGCTATTTAGAATACTTTTTACAATTTTTGTTTTTATTCCGCACTTCCTCATGGTTGTTGTTGTCGTTGCTGTTGTATTTTATTTTTGTTTTTGTGCCGCTACTACGATTTTTAGCTCATATCTACATATCGACCGATGGACCGAACGGCAGTATGCTTTGCTTTTGTGGTTGCCAGCGACTAACGATAGTCTCATGATGTTGCTGTTGTTGTTATACTTATTATTGTTGGCATTTTGAAAAGCGTATCCCAAAAATAACCCCCTGCTTGCATTCGTGCCACACTCGTTAAAGTTTCGGCTTTAAATATTTCACTTTTCTGAGGTTCGTGTAATTCGTTTGAATTTGTAACGCTACTGCGTATAACACCGCTACTCTATTTACCAAAATATAGCCGTAGTACTACATTCAATTAGCATTCGATATTCAATTTCGAAAACAATATCGAAATCTCTTCAGCGTCTTTCCTTTGCCGTTTTCTTTGCTCTCTTTTTTTATATTTTTAAATCAACCTGTGAGAGCGCTGTAGCTGTATAGAGATAGCTGCAGCGTAACACAATAATCAGACAGAATGGAAGCTTTTACTAGTGATTAATCGGGATGTCCATGGATATGCAAGTATACTTGGAGTATATGACTCCCTAACATCAAAACAACATCGCAACGTGGATGGATTCCGGTCGGGTACGCACGAAGTTCAGACGGAACTTATTTCTTTCTAAACACCGAACTGTCTTAAAAAACATTGATTCGTTATTAGAATTATACGGAATTTAAAATTGTGTTGTATGAAAAGTAGGTGTGATTGTAATCCGATTTCGCTCATAAGAATAGTCAAGATAATTTTACCTGCAAAATTTGGTGGAAATCGGTCGGGTTGAACCTGAGATATGGGTTTTCCCCTAAATAAGGGCGGAGGCACTCCCATCGTCTTATTTTGACCCCGGCTCCTATAAAGCCATCTCGTAGCTTCCTGGTGTACTCGTATTTAGTTATTGATTTATCGCGCTTTAGTAGTTTTTAACAGAACCGTTATATGGGGACTAGGCGAGTTTATTATCCGATTTCATCAATTTTTACAGTGTCGGTAGGGGTGCTTAAAGGATTTACTATAGTATCTTTAGTGGTTTGGCGGGACCACACTCATTCTTTTTTTAATTTTGAGCCCACAGGTGACCTTTTTTACAGATATGTCTGTGTCAAATTACAATTACAGTTGCATATCTTAATTTAGTGCTAAGTTATGACACTTAATCAATTTTTACTCAAGTCATAGCTCATAGCTGACAGACGGACAGACAGTCACTAGGAATTCAACTCGGCTTGATCATTTATATATGTATGTATTTATACACTTGTATATAACCCATAAAAAAATAAAAATCTGAGATCGCTTCGGTTACATAGCCATCCGCCTGTGGAGGGCATGGAGCTCAGCCAAAAGCTCACGCTTCTTTCGTAGTTGAGACTGATTAATAAACTTAGAGAGCATCACCAAAGGTTCAAGGATCATATCAGAGACAAAAGGACGTAGTATTTTCAAATAAAATATTGGAGAAGTTATGTTGTAATATTGAGGATTTCTACGTAAATTCACACTCACTCCTATGATTGCAAATCCTCAGCAAAACCGATCGTTGTGATTATTTTTGCAATACATGATACATGAGAACTTTCGCTTTCTCTCTCTCCTGTGCGTGTTACTCTTTTGAATCATATCTATATGTGTACAATTGCATGTATGTATTTATTTATTTACTATGTAGTTGTAGTATAATGAGTACGGTTTGTTTATACTCTGCATTTTGAATTTCAAATACAACGTGCTGGCGATTCCTATTAGAAAACTAACTAAATAAATGCACTGGACGTAGAGTTTCTTATATACATACATATATTGTAGTATGTATATAAAAAAGACTCGTGTTTTTCATTTAGCTGAGTATACTGGCTGCTTACATATGTACATACAATTGTACCAATGTACAATGTACGGCCTTTTACGCCCTTTAAGAAAATCGTACCTTGCATTATAATTCGTTAGACTACTTTACTTTCAAAGGAATGTTTCTGAATATTCATTAAAATACATTTTTGTTTCGCTTTAGAACTTGTACAGCGCTTATTTTGGTTCGTAGACCATACAATTATTCATACATATGTATGTATGTAAATATATCGGTAATGGCATGTATTTTACATAAGCGCAGTAGACTGGCATTAACAATACTATTTTTGAAATAGAGAAGAGCAAATAATTTTTACGCGGTAACTTAAAAATTACTCACACAAATACATATATGCAGGTACCAACAAGCAAACATACTTATGTGTATATGGAATATTTAGCGCACATTTATATATGTACATACTTATTTATACGTAGATACTACATATGTATGTACGTAATTATAAATGGAAACAATATTAACAAGAAAATATATTCTAAACGCTTTTCCAATGAGAAACATGTCTACTCACATGCAGTTATAATAACACACATATACACAAACATTGTTATATGCACACATTCATGTGTTTATACATACATACACACAATTCACACAGTCATACATCGTTTTATGATTAATTATGCTGTTTCACAGTAAGATTTAGGCGGCTTTTCTTCACTAAGTAGAACATACATATACCTATGTATATACATACATATCTATGTACATCCATACAAACAGTTGTACATGTTACGGAGGGAAAACGCTTTTGAAAACTTACATACTATATACATATGTATGTATGCATGTTTGTATGTAAATAGTGCTTTATAATTTCTTGTAAAGACGTACAAGGAATGGGGACAAGTAATAAAAATTTGGCTAAAAATAGCATTACAAGGTGTGATTACATGCGCACAATATGCTTACATACATACATGTACACACATACAAATGTCTTTGTATACGCTATACATATGTACATATTTGAAAGAAAATACGATATTATGACGCTGAAGAATTTGGAGCATTTAGAAAAATCGTCGACGTTAGCATGAGTATTTAACAAAAATAATAAAAAAAAAAATATAAAAGTTTTTGTAAATTCAAATTGTATAGGAAAAAGCATTAACTTTGTTTTCATGGAAGTTTGAAAGGTTAGCACGTGCATTTCTGATGGCATAAAAGGTTTAAAAACGGCTTTATCTCTATTTTTACCGGCAAGTTTTCATGAGCAGTTTTTTCGGAGAAAAGGATGTGTCAAAATTTTCAGAATCATATATCAAAAAATGAAGGACTAGCTCGGTTATGCATAAGTAAGTATATAGACAAAAAGATGGACAGATAAGCATGACAAAATCGACTTCGCTATTTCATTAAAAAAACCATACTATAGCTCTACATAGTATGTATTTAGAACACAGATATTATAAAATATTTTGTCCGCCTGAAAGTATGCTATGCTAATGATATGTGGTTATACCCAAGTTATTTCGCTTGATCAGCGTGCACTTCTCAAACGGTTAACGATATAATTTAGGATCACAATTTAACTTAGAGGGGGAAATCTAATTAAAGAATACATGAAGTTATTGGAATAAATTAAAGAAAATTTAAATAATATTCTTGGCAGGAATTAAAATAATCGGAAGGTCATTGAATAATTAAAAAAGATAGACGAAAATGGATAAGTTTAATAATACTTTTAAACAACAATTAATCAAAACGGTTAATATTGGGTAGTCAAAAAAAGTCTTTTCGTATTTAGCCAATAGATGTCGTTGTAGTCGTATATCTCCAGTACTACCAACCACATTGTATCAAACCATATACATGTGTACATAGTGTTGGAAAGGTGAGATTTTAAGCTTCATTTAACTAAAAAAATTAAATTCGGGTAAGTTGAAAAAAAGTTACAGCTGTTCAAAAATGACTGAAATAATGAAGAAATTAGCTAATTTAGAAATTTTTGAATTTTCACGCAAGCTACCAATGAAATTTGTGAAATTTACGGAGCGATGCTGTAACAGTTCGTGTAGCACAACAATGGCTCGCTCGCTTCCGTTCTGGAAATTTCGATATTTTGATTTACACTGATGAAAGTTTTACACTGAAGGAATAATGTCTCTAGAGAAAAGGTGGTCGACCAAAATGGTACATATTTGTTTATTATTATAAATATAAAAAAAAACAAAATTGAAGTTTGATCAGAAATACGAAAGGACTTTTTCGACTATCTAATATTTTATTTGATTATACCAAATATCTATTTCTTCATTATGGTATAATTTTTTAGAATTGCTATAGTAATTTACATACATTCATACGTACTTATGTATGTAGACAAACTCAATCATTGCATACTCATCGTATAGAATGTAAGGCATATTATTTTAAATACATGTACAAATGTAAATAACTATATAATTTATATATAAATAAAAGCATATGCACACACGTATATATCAAGGTATACTTATATTTATAATATTACAGTGGAAAAGTGCATTACTTTCCACACGCAGCTTCTTCAGTGCTCTCGCCAAATGCTTGACTCGCTCCCCATATTAACGCACTTGGTTTTCGATATTCACACGTATGTATGTATATTTGTTGCTTCCAATGAAAACACGTAAATGTAGAGACACATTCAGTGCATGTAAATATGTATGCATGTATGTAGGTATATTTATATGTATGTTGTATGTGGGTATATGGGTATGTTCATAGCAGAGAAAAAAACAAGTAGTAAGAATTAGTTGACTGCACTCTTCTAATCGCTCAACAACAAAAAAAATGTTCAGAAAATAAAAATCAAACAGAAAATTTAATGACATTTTTATGCTGTCTGTTGCAGACGATAGCGGATGCCACTGACATTGTCGCTGAACGCGCAAATCCACTGGCATCTTAGGTGCTGCTACAATCTTTGCTATACCGTTGGGATCTGATGCGACTGCGACTGCTCCTGACACGAAGCGAAGCGAATATTGGAGGAGATAAATGATCGACTTTTCCCTGGGCGAGAGTAACGTAAATATGCACATACATACATACATATGTATGGGTGAATATATCTACCATATGTATGACTATGCGCGTTGGAAATTTGAGCAGACAAGTGTTACGGCATGTTTGGGGCATACGTAACGGCATACTCCAAATATAAGTAAATGTACATGCAACTGCAACAATAAAAGTAACAAACTGCATACATGCATATATAAATACATGCATACATACATATAGACATTTATATCTATAGAGAATACATACATATACACGCGAGTACAACAAGCTATCGTTAAATAATGCACCGTCTGGTCTAATGGTTAATATCGATACAAGCATACATACATATACGTATGTAGTGTTTTTGCAGCAGCTGAGCGCCAAATGTGTGCAGTACGTACTTTTGCGGCGCCTACCGTTTTATTCAATCTCCTACTAAGTGGCCGCTCTGGGACCGTATGATGCTCAGATATGCTAACACATACACATATACATATGTAGTGCATACATACATATGTGTGTGTTTTCTATACTGCGTTTATTATTATTATTATTGTTTTTGTTGTTGTACCGCTATACTGCCGATTTCATACTTGTATCTGGTGCTGATCGTATTCTTTTCCCTCTCTATGTATACTAATTTCGTACGAATGTAGAGCATTTTCGTTTTCTGCCATGTTTCGAAATTTACAGGAGTTATTTTTAGAAGAAAATTTCTGACTATTCACCGCGACGAACGAATGAAATGAACATTTTGTACGAGTTTTGTATCGGCATGCATGCACGTAGGCATACTTATATCTACTTATATATGTATGTATAATACCTGCGTATGTATGTATATATGTATATTATATTTCAATAAATATAATTCTGCTTGACTGGAAGACAACCAATAACGCAGCTTTGACTTCTATCTATTTGAGTTTATAGTGTTTAAGAAGAGATATTGTTCGAAAACCTCTAGAAAAAGTATATTCGAAAAATCTGACGGATTGTTGGGAGAGAACACAGAACACATTTTCTTATCTATAATTACCATATATTCGAGAATCCCAGAGAGCAACTACTAAATCCATTGAGCCGCTGTTTCCAAGGTAGACGGGTCCACACAACCGAACTCGGGACACGAATTTATGTATATACTTATAACCACGAACGGTTGAATATTTCGGACGCCACATAAAACCGAATATTTTTAAGTAGCCGACTACTAAATAAAATATTCGAAATATGGTAATCATAGGCAAGTACAGGTATATTATATACGATACAACTATGAGCAAAAAATAGTAAGACTTTGTTCACAATTTTAAAATTCTTAATAGCTTCCCGCGAATTTACCGCGTGACTTTCAAATCACACAACATTGCCGCGCGAGAGTTACCCAAGCACTGGCCAGGCACGGTGATGGCTTTACTTATATAGCCAAGCCAACTGGCAGCCAACTTCCCGCGAATTTACCACGTGACTTTGAAATCTCATCACATCGCGGCGCGAGAGTCACCTAAGCACTGGCTAGGCACGGTGCTTGCTTTACTTATATAGAAAACTGGCAGCCAGCTTCCCGAAAATTTACCGCGTGACTTTGAAATCTCATCACATCGCGGCGCGAGAGTCGCCTAAGCACTGGCCAGGCACGGTGATGGCTTTACTTATATAGCCAAGTCAACTGGCAGCCAGCTTCCCGCAAATTTACCGCGTGGCTTTAAAATCTCATCACATCCGGCGCGAGAGTCGCCTAAGCACTGGCCAGGCCCGGTGACGGCTTTACTTATATAGCCGAGCCAAGTAGCAGCCAGCTTCCCGCGAATTTACCGCGTGACTTTCAAATCACACAACATTGCCGCGCGAGAGTAACCCAAGCACTGGCCAGGCACGGTGATGGCTTTACTTATATAGAAAACTGCCAGCCAGCTTCCCGCGAATTTACCGCGTGACTTTCAAATCACACAACATTGCCGCGCGAGAGTCACCTAAGCACTGGCCAGGCATGGTGCTTGCTTTACTTATATAGAAAACTGGCAGCCAGCTTCCCGAAAATTTACCGCGTGACTTTGAAATCTCATCACATCGCGGCGCGAGAGTCACCCAAGCACTGGCCAGGCACGGTGCCTGTTTTACTTATATAGCCAACTGGCAGCCAGCTTCCCGCGAATTTACCGCGTGACTTTGAAATTTCATCACATCGCGGCGCGAGAGTCACCCAAGCACTGGCCAGGCATGGTGCTTGCTTTACTTATATAGAAAACTGGCAGCCAGCTTCCCGCGAATTAACCGCGTGACTTTCAAATCACACAACATTGCCGCGCGAGAGTCACCAAGCACTGGCCAGTCATGGTGCTTGCTTTACTTATATAGAAAACTGCCAGCCAGCTTCCCGCGAATTTACCGCGTGACTTTCAAATCACACAACATTGCCGCGCGAGAGTTACCCAAGCACTGGCCAGGCACGGTGCCTGTTTACTTATATAGAAAACTGCCAGCCAGCTTCCCGAAAATTTACCGCGTGACTTTGAAATCTCATCACATCGCGGCGCGAGAGTCACCTAAGCACTGGCCAGGCATGGTGCTTGCTTTACTTATATAGAAAACTGGCAGCCAGCTTCCCGAAAATTTACCGCGTGACTTTGAAATCTCATCACATCGCGGCGCGAGAGTCACCTAAGCACTGGCTAGGCACGGTGCTTGCTTTACTTATATAGAAAACTGGCAGCCAGCTTCCCGAAAATTTACCGCGTGACTTTTAAATCTCATCACATCGCGACGCGAGAGTCACCTAAGCACTGGCCAGGCATGGTGCTTGCTTTACTTATATAGAAAACTGGCAGCCAGCTTCCCGAAAATTTACCGCGTGACTTTGAAATCTCATCACATTGCGGCGCGAGAGTCACCTAAGCACTGGCCAGGCATGGTGCTTGCTTTACTTATATAGAAAACTGGCAGCCAGCTTCCCTCTAATTTAGCGCGTGACTTTCAAATCACACAACATCGCGGCGCGAGAGTCACCCAAGCACTGGCCAGGCACGGTGCCTGTTTACTTATATAGAAAACTGCCAGCCAGCTTCCCGAAAATTTACCGCGTGACTTTGAAATCTCATCACATCGCGGCGCGAGAGTCACCCACGCACTGGCCAGGCACGGTGCTTGCTTTATTTATATAGCTAACTGGCAGCCAGCTTCCCGCGAATTTACCGCGTGACTTTCAAATCACACAACATTGCCGCGCGAAAGTCACCTAAGCATTGGCCAGGCATGGTGCTTGCTTTACTTATATAGAAAACTGGCAGCCAGCTTCCCGAAAATTTACCGCGTGACTTTGAAATCTCATCACATCGCGGCGCGAGAGTCACCTAAGCACTGGCCAGGCACGGTGCTTGCTTTACTTATATAGAAAACTGGCAGCCAGCTTCCCGAAAATTTACCGCGTGACTTTTAAATCTCATCACATCGCGACGCGAGAGTCACCTAAGCACTGGCCAGGCACGGTGCTTGCTTTACTTATATAGAAAACTGGCAGCCAGCTTCCCGCGAATTTACCGCGTGACTTTCAAATCACACAACATTGCCGCGCGAAAGTCACCTAAGCATTGGCCAGGCATGGTGCTTGCTTTACTTATATAGAAAACTGCCAGCCAGCTTCCCGCGAATTAAGCGCGTGACTTTGAAATCTCATCACATCGCGGCGCGAGAGCCACCCAAGCACTGGCCAGGCACGGTGCTTGCTTTACTTATATAGAAAACTAGCAGCCAGCTTCCCGAAAATTTACCGCGTGACTTTGAAATCTCATCACATCGCGGCGCGAGAGTCACCTAAGCACTGGCCAGGCATGGTGCTTGCTTTACTTATATAGAAAACTGGCAGCCAGCTTCCCGAAAATTTACCGCGTGACTTTGAAATCTCATCACATTGCGGCGCGAGAGTCACCTAAGCACTGGCCAGGCATGGTGCTTGCTTTACTTATATAGCCCACTGGCAGCCAGCTTCCCGCGAATTTACCGCGTGACTTTCAATTCTCATCACATCGCGGCGCGAGAGTCACCTAAGCACTGGCTAGGCACGGTGCTTGCTTTACTTATATAGAAAACTGGCAGCCAGCTTCCCGAAAATTTACCGCGTGACTTTTAAATCTCATCACATCGCGGCGCGAGAGTCACCCAAGCACTGGCCAGGCATGGTGCTTGCTTTACTTATATAGAAAACTGCCAGCCAGCTTCCCGCGAATTAAGCGCGTGACTTTGAAATCTCATCACATCGCGGCGCGAGAGTCACCTAAGCACTGGCTAGGCACGGTGCTTGCTTTACTTATATAGAAAACTGGCAGCCAGCTTCCCGAAAATTTACCGCGTGACTTTTAAATCTCATCACATCGCGACGCGAGAGTCACCTAAGCACTGGCCAGCACGGTGCTTGCTTTACTTATATAGAAAACTGGCAGCCAGCTTCCCGAAAATTTACCGCGTGACTTTCAAATCTCATCACATTGCGGCGCGAGAGTCACCTAAGCACTGGCCAGGCATGGTGCTTGCTTTACTTATATAGAAAACTGGCAGCCAGCTTCCCGAAAATTTACCGCGTGACTTTGAAATCTCATCACATCGCGGCGCGAGAGTCACCTAAGCACTGGCCAGGCACGGTGATGGCTTTACTTATATAGCTAAGTCAACTGGCAGCCAGCTTCCCGCAAGTTTACCGCGTGGCTTTAAAATCTCATCACATCCGGCGCGAGAGTCGCCTAAGCACTGGCCAGGCACGGTGCTTGCTTTACTTATATAGAAAACTGGCAGCCAGCTTCCCGAAAATTTACCGCGTGACTTTGAAATTTCATCACATCCGGCGCGAGAGTCGCCTAAGCACTGGCCAGGCACGGTGCTTGCTTTACTTATATAGAAAACTGGCAGCCAGCTTCCCGAAAATTTACCGCGTGACTTTTAAATCTCATTACATCGCGGCGCGAGAGTCACCTAAGCACTGGCCGGGCATGGTGCCTGTAAATTTGTCAAATAAAAGAGTTTCCCATACAAGGACTTGAGCTTGATCGATCAGTTTGTATATCAGATATATCCTATATTGGTTCGATATCGGCGGTTCCGACAAATGAGCAGCTTCATAGAAAGAAGAGGTAGTGCAAAAACTTTCAGAACGAAGAAAGAAGTAAAGTAAAAGTTGTATATTGCATAAGTTTAGACGATGAAGACATTGTATGCGACGAACCGCGGGATAAGCGCATCAAATTTGCGTTTGGTGGGGCCTTAAGAATCTACCTAATCAATCATAAACATCACCTTGTGATTCGGCAAAACAAGTAATTATTATTTTCCTTAATAAATACGCCTTCGCTCAATCTTTTCAACATTCTTTCCGAATTGCCACCACTACAGGACTTAATTTTTGATTATGTAAGACTGCATTGCCGTCACTAAGCAAATGAAAGGCCGAAGCTTATGAATAAATAACACCTTTGTTGCGTCCTTTGTTCCCATTGACCTCCCCACCATAAAGTAAATGCTAAAAATATTTAAATTCATGCATATTTCAAACCTTACGTCTGCCAAAAACTGACAGACTAATAAACGGCCGGCGCTGAAGGGTGGTGGGGGCGGAACTGGGTTACATGCAACCAAGTACCAGCTAGCTCTACGCACGCAGTCGACTTCTTAGCTTGGCTTGGCAGCCGAACAAGTGCGATAATATGGCCAACAGGTTTTGTTTTGTCTAATAAAATGTGTGCTGACATGTTGCCACACAAGATTATAAAGTGCACGCACACAGCGACACTAGCATAGCGCGCAACAAAAGACGTCGTGCGGTGAAGAAAGGCATATGTGTGCGTGTTGCGCGGCCAGGACAATTGGCTCAAGTCAAATGGTGCCGGATAAGCCTTGTTGCTTAGGGACAAAATATGGGGCTGACGTTTCATATTAGTCTGCAACAGCGCCGTAAGTCGCTGTGAGGTGTGTGATGAGGTGAGTTCAAATGAGGATAAAGCGAACGAGTGCAAGCGCTAACACGCATATACTTGCACTCAAGTTGAACTTATGTGTGTCAAATGGACGGCGCGCAAATGAAAACAGGTGGCAACTGCGTCACTTTGTATTAGTTAACACAATGTCAATGGTACGTCGCTTGGTATGGTGCAACATGTACCTACTACGAACACAATATGATTTGTAAAACAACTAGCGTTATGTGCGTAATTAGTTGTGTGTGTTCGCAGGTGAGTGTGTGGATAACAGGTGTTTACGCTGGGAGAAGCGTGTGCGGCTAGCGGCTAGCGTTAGCGTGTATCGCGCGTACGAAGGGATGAATGAATGAAAGCTTTCTGGCCGAAGGCACGAATTCCAAATACATACGTACATATAGAGTTATCGGTAACGAAAGCGGAGGGTAAAAGCTAATTTGTACGATAGTATAGTAGCAGCGCGAGAGCATGAGAGAAACAAAGAGACATTTGCATTGTACCAATGCACATTTGTTTGAGGGTTAGTGCAGGGTTGCCAGTGGTCATAAAGTATTGAAAAGATATGAGATAAGCTATTATGAACGATCGAAAAGTCCCAACGTATGTTAGGAAGAAGAAAGGTGCCTGCTTTATACTCACTAATGATATACTGAACGTTTAGCGAACATTGAGCGGCAGGAGGTTCACAAGAAGTGAAAAGAATGTGGGTTCCTCAAAAATTAATATAAAAAATCTGATACAGATATCACGGCCCAGCATACAATAAGTCTTAACCACAATTCCATCAAGGAAAAACACTACCAAGGAGAGATATGGCTTAATGTAGTTCTAACATAAATCTAAGAGTCCGGATTTTGGACGTTGGCGAAAGCATGCTCAACGATTGAAATTTAAGTGTGATCTGCCTAATCCACAAAAAGGGAGACCCCAGAATCTGCGCCAACTCTATTGAGATAAGTCTCCCAAACATCGCATATAAGGTTCTATCGAGCGTATTGTGTGAAAGATTAAAGCCCACCGTCCAAACTGATTGGACCTTATCAGTCTGCTTTAGACGTGAAAAATCAACAACAAATTCACCATGCTCCAAATCTTGGTGAAGACACGTGAGAAGAGAATCGACACGCACCACCACCTCTTCGTCGATTTTAAGGCTGCTTTTGACAGCACGAAAAGGAGCCATGACGCCATGTCTGAATGTGATTTCATCGCACAACTAATACGGATGTGTAAGCTGACGTTGAGCAATACCAAAAGCTCCGTCAGGATTCGGAAGGACCTCTCCCAGCCGGTCGATACCAAACGAGATTTCAGGCAAGGCGACTCACTATTGTGCGACTTCTTCAATCTGCTACTGGAGAAAATAATTTAAGTTGCAGAACTTAATCTAGACTAGATAAGGGAGCAAAGCAAATGGGTCTGACAGCGAGCGAGGGCAAGACGAAATATCTCCTGTCATCAAACAAACAGTCGCCGCACTCGCGACTAGCCCAGTCATAACTTTGAGGTTGTAGATAAATTCGTATATCTTGGAACCAGCATTAACAGCAAAATAACTCTTTCCAGCAGATGCTACTTTGGACTAAGTAGGCAATTTAGAATTAAAGTCTTCGCCCGACGAAAAAAAACAAAACTCTATAAGTCACTCAATATTCTCGTCCTGCTATACACATGGTGCAGAAGCATGGATGATGAGAATATCTGATGAGTCGACGTTACGAGTTTTCGAGAGAAAATTTCTGCGAAAGATTTATGGTCCTTTGCGGGTTGGCCACGGCGAATATCGCATTCGAATTAAAAGACAGCGGCTAGGCTGGCTAGGTCATGTCGTACGTATAGACGAAAACACTCCAGCTCTGAGAGTATTCGATGCAATACCCGCTGCCGGAAGCAGAGGAAGACCTCCACTTCGTGGAAAAGAAGAAACGACTGGCGCGCTGTTGTTAACTTGGCTATAATCGCGTAAACGATGTCTACGCCAGCAAAGAAAAATACGTAATCTTCGAAATAACAATATGGCAGCATACAGGTAGTGTTCATATTGCGGGCTATAAGTTGAATGGAAAGTGAGCAAGTTTGAGAACTTAAACATGAAGCTTTTCACACGCACATACCACACATACTTTTCGATATTCTCGAGTAGAGTAAGGAAGAGGAAGGAAATGACAGTGCAGCATACCAAGTACAACAAACGGAAATGGAACACAATGTCAGAGCGACATTGGCGGATACAATGAAGTCGAAACGATACACACAGGCAGAGTGAAATGGCAACTTGAGTAGACAAGAAAAGGGATGACAGTTGCGGATAAGTAAAGTGAAAGCAAAATCACCCATTGCTTTCTGAAGCGAGAACGGAGAATTTTATATAAAGTGTAAGGTGGAAAGTAAAGTAACCGATGTGCATAGAAAATTTCTTTAAACTAGCATATGTCCATATGTGAATGTAATATAATATTAGCTACAAAATTATTTGGCCGTCGAAAGCAATTAAGGCTCATAAAATATGGCAAGCAACTGACTGCTCATATATGTACATACACACACATATATTACTGCGCATATGTATGTATGTGCTTTTGTTTTTGTAATGGCGCGTATTTAAGGCTCGAGTACTTTGTCGTTTCAGTTCGGCTGTCAAAACGTTGTGCGTGTGCTTTAATCGTCTGACAGGATACGTTGGAGCTTTTGCCACAGCCGAGCAAGGACTCTTTAGAGTGTGAATTGAGCGGTTCATGAGGCTGTTTGTTGAGAAAAGAGAGCCTTTGTGTGTGTAGGTGAAGTTTTCGACATATACACAACGGTAAATTGCAATCATTCATGGCGACCGTTCAGTCAGTGCGCTAATAGACACCAACCAAATGGCCAGATTTGACAACGACCAATTCACACATTCGAGTTGTTGAAAAATAGAGAAACAGCAGACACTAGAAACGGTTAGACAATTAGCTGGTCTATACGGTATGCGACAGTGTGTGTGTTTATGTATTTTTTGGAGTATTTCTACGCTTTTTAAACAACGCTGCGAAAAAGTACAAAAATTGTGAAGTGAAAATTTATTTCGAAAAAAATTAGAAATAAATTTGCAAAGTCTGCTGTTTTCCATACAATTGAATTGAAAAAATTTTTTTTGCATATTTTCCGCTTACAGCGCTGGTCGATTGCAAAGTGCCGCCCCCGCCTTAATCTGTACACACCACATACATATTTATAAGAGTAAGAGTAAAAAAAAAATAAATTAAAAGGAAGCGAAGTTGCGCGACAGACAGAGCACCAACAACGCAGCAGCGTGGCTGCCGAGTGGTTGGCGGAACGAAATCGAAGTCAGGCGAAATTCGTGAAAAAAGTTAAATGTAGTGAAAGTGAAGGTGAACGCAGCAGTGCTAGTGGACAGAAAGTATCCACAAAAAAAACATACAAAAATAAAATTAAACTACACGCGCAGGCATAAAGGACGAACAAGGTGTAATAAAAAAATGTAAAACGTATAAAAGTGAAAAGGTATATACTATTATATACACACATACATATATTTAAGAAGTTTAAAAGTACGGAATTAATGGCGGTAGGTGGATGACGGTGCACGACGATACTAGATGGTTGTTGCGGAATTATGCAAATTTACAAAAACGAAAAAAAAAAAACAAATATTAGTTTGGGCAACTAAATTTTTTAATACTAAGCGTTTTATGTGAAAGCCCAGGCACAAGTTTGTACATAGAAGTGAAAAAAATTATATCAATGAAGGAATAATGAGTTTAGTATAAAATAGTAAAACGTATAATAAAATATATGTACATATGTACATATACATATGTATATAAAATACATATAAATACAACGTAAAATAATAAAAAAGGTGTAAAATAAAGATATATATACATATATGTATGTATGTAACTCAAAATATAATAAAAAAAAGTCAGAAATGTTTAGAATATAACTTTTTGACATAAAATTTGAGGTAAAAAAATTGTAAAAAAAAATTTTAAAATAATAAATAAAACAAAAATTAAAATTAAAAAATAATAAATAAAAAAAAAAATAAAATAACAATTCAAGAATTCTTCTTATCCCTGTCTTACTAAAAGAAAAGGCATTAAAATATAAATTTTTCGAAAAATAATACAAAAACAATGAAAACTAAAAATTCAACTCTAATAACTAAAAGTATAAACAAGCATATGGATCAAAATATGAATTTGGTACATACCGTAGTTGCGTAAGGGTTCTGAAATGAAAAATAATATTAATTTTAGAATAATATAATAATAATATACATATGTATATATAAAAAAAAGTATAAAATAAAGAAATTACTTAAAATTGCCAAATAGTATAAATGTTTAATCAAATTCTGGTAAAAAAAAATTGTTTTTATTTGTAAACGTTTTATTTTTTCAGTTTTATTATAAATTCCAAATAATCTCAAATTTTTTGTTCATAAAAATAAGAATATAAAATCACTTGATTATTATTAAAGAGAAACAATGAGGGTTTTTGTATTTAGTTTGATTAAAAAAAATATATGTATAAAACTGTACAATCATTAATTTTTTGCGTTTGTATAGAAAATGCCCTTCTTTACTTCTAGCGCTGGGCAAGTGCTTGAGGTTCTGGTTAGTATTGGGTAGTCGAAAAAGTCTTTTCGTATTTTGTCAATAGATGTCGTTGCAGTTGTATAACCCCTGTGCTACCAATCACATTGAGTCATACCATATAGTGTTGGAAAGATGAGATTTTAAGCTTCATTTAACCAAAAAAATTAAATTCGGGGAAGTTGAAAAGTTATTACAGCTGTTAAAAAAATGAGAGAAAATAATGAAGAAATTCGCTATATGTATTTTGAAATTTTTGTTTAAAACAAAAGGGAAGAATGCCACGCAAGCCACCAATGAAATTTGTGAAGTTAACGGAGACGATGCTGTATCAGTTCGTGCAGCACAACAATGGTTCGCTCGCTTCCGCTCTGGAAATTTCCAGATTTCAATTTACTCTGAATAATGCCTCTGGCGGAAAAATGGCAAAAAGTGGTCGACCAAAATGATACATATTTTTTTATTTATTTATTAGTATAGACATAAAAAAAATAAGTTGAAGTTTGATTAGAAATACGAAAATACTTCTTCGACTACCCAATATTAACCCAGAACCTCAAGCACTTGTCCAGCGCTACAAGTAAAGAAGGATATTTTCTATATAAATAATTGGTATAAAGTCAGAAGATGAAAAAAAAAAATAAATAAATAAAAAAAAAGAATAAAAAATAAAAATAATAATAATAAACGCCTAATAAAAATAATAATAAAAAAATAATATTAATGGAAAAATTAAAAAATAAAATAAAATAAAAATAATATTATTAGAGAAATTTAAAAAATAATAATTTCAATAGAAGAATTAAAAAAGCGCAATCTTCTTTTTGCCAATTTAGAAAAAATATGCAATTGTCGAGTACGCCGCAAATATAAATTCGTCCAATAAGAAAACTAAACTAAATAAAGTGAAATAAAATTAAACAATTAACGCCCATAAAGTGACTGAAATTTCGTTCCTTTCACGGTATTTTAGCAGTTTAATTTCATTTTAAATTGTCTCTGTGTGCATGTAAGTCAAGCACGGGGGCGCTTTTTTCATGTCAATTGCATGTTTCTCATTTTACATGCAGACGCGCACAATACACAGGAAAGAAAATAGCAAAATTGTCATTGGGAATGGGCGTCGAAATGTGAAATGATTAATTTAAGGCTCAAAAAAGCCAACGAATGCTATAACCAAAACCACAACAACAACAATAACAAAAGCAACGCCAAGAACAGCTGCAGTAGTCGAAACAAGAGTAGCAGTAGCAACAGCAACAGCAACTTAAAGCAACAACACAACCAACGTCGTTGTCATTGTCACTGTCGCTGTCATCGTCACTGCCCTCGTCGCAGTCACAGCTGTAGTCATCGTCGTCGCAGTAGTAGTGTTGGTCCAAGTGCTGGTGGAGAACTGTTGAATACGGCCAATGACGTCGCCAGCTGCACATAAAATCAATTGAAGGCACACATACGCGCGCATACATACAGGCCGACAGGGCAGGCATAGTGGGGTGAAAAGAATCCAGTCACAACTGTTAAGGACGCCCAGCGCAGGCGGGGAAGCTGTAAGTGAAACGCCCAGCAAGTCAAGCAGGATATTGCAAAAGAACGTTACCTATATAATAGCAAAGGCAGTGCTGTGCAGACCACAGAAGCAGTTGAGTAGGTGGCAGTGATAAAATAGCGCAAAGCAGCCGTAGGTGCAGCGGGGCGCAGCAGCGCGGTATTCGTGTTCGCGTAACAGCAGTGAAAGCAATTCGAAAGTGTAGGAAAAGTCGTAAAAATACCAACGTGAAAATAGCGCAAAAGCTGGTGACTTGCTGTGAGACCCGCACGCAACAGCGCGCACCACTCCCGCGGAGAGGTTTGTGGTGGCAACTCGCGAAACGTTAGAACAAAGCAAAACAACAGCAAAAACAAGGCGGAGGCAGTGCCAGCCGTGGTAACTGCAGCAGCCACAGCGCGATAAAGCAATAAAAGCACATTCCGACAGACCACAAGCGCAACAATGAAGCCATCGGATTTGCTGCAATTAACGGAAAGGGTAAATAACGATTTTACTTAGATTTTTATATAGAATATTTGCATTACTTCGACTGCGTACTGTGAGTTATTTTTAAAGCTATCGCACAACAGCGGGCGTAAGCCAAATGCAATGTATCAGTTTGCCTGCACATAACGATTACAAGAGAACTTATTCCCCTTCGGTTGATTTGTAAAATTTAACGAGATTAATAGGCTTCAATAGGCTGATACATCTATATTTAACTGCCTACATATTTTTATTGATTATTTCTACAGCTGACTATTTTTAACAAACAATGCTGTGTTTTCTTTTTTCTGATAAAAAAAAATACTTTTTTATTTTCCTTAACACGATGTTTTATGAATTTATAGAAAGATTGAAAGCAGGTTCCTTTATTTTAAACTTATAGACTTTCTCTCAGAATATTCATCCAAAATGTATGCTTCAACTTTCTGTTATCCTAAATGTATGCTACATTTTATTTTTCGGTTGCAGTAACTCTTAGAAAATAAACAAAACTCGCTAGAAACTTTGCATTTTAAGCTTTTAGGCATTTGCTTTGCTAAACTGTATTCAGCTGACATTATAAGAGACTAAAAAAGAGCTGAAAACAAAAACTTCGACATCGCCTGGTCTTAAATTTCAGCATAGCTCGTTTTTACAGTTAGTACAAGTGGTCTCATATCGGCGGTTCCGACAAATGAGCACCTTCTTGGAGAAAAAATATAAAAGCTCGGATTGGTTTTTCAATAACTGAGGAACAGAAGGGTCTCTGATGTCTCCTGCTGGGTCTTACAAACATTGTCAATCTTAATATACGCTGTTCGGGGTATATTAATCTCTTCAGAGATTTAGCCTAAATGTATGCTAGCATTTACTTGTGGGATGCAACAATTATTGGAAAACTCTCGCGTGAGAGTTAAAAAAAAACTAAAAGCTTAACTCTTTTTGCTAGTTAATAAAAAAGGCAATTATAAAAATAACTGTTATGGTATAAAAATCAATGAGCCCACTAAAAACCCTATTGACTTGATTTCTGTTCTTCACTTCCAAATTAATACCGAATCGGTATAAATTAATGTTGAATTAAATAATTACTGAAAGGGAAAATTTTCAGAATTTTTTAATAACAAATAATATTCATAACTTAATTAAACATTGAAATGAAAAAAAAAAGAAAATTATCACAGCAATAAAATCAAAAATGATTTCCACAAAACTCAATAGCATGCAAATATTTACGTACAAACTCACATGTACATACATATGCACACAAATACCTTCATATGTGAATATTACGAGGAAAAATAAATTTAACTGTGAATCACTTTCGGTTATACGTCTGTCGGTCACTCAAGTCAGGCAAGCTGTACAAGTCACTCGCTGTCCCTTAAAGTCAATTACAAAGTACAATACGCATGCGACTCGTATATGTACATACACACATATAGTATATACACATTCGCACGCATTTATGACATTTTCAACATCTCAGCGCAGTGATAAGTTTTCCCCAATGATCCCAAGTGCGCTCATCACCAACACAACGCACAATTGGGCGAGATTGTTCTTAGTTAGTGGGCCAACACGGCGTATACGTTACATTTACAAATTGTGCGTTCACACCATGCTGCCGTTGTGGCTTTTTCGGTTAAAGTGTGGCAACACAGGAGCCAGCAGTAACAAACACCAGCGTACGCACCCACTCACACACACGCGCACACATACTCAGAAATATATACATATGTACATACAGGCGTGTATCCCTACATGCATTAGGGGGTTGTTGTTTACACACGCGTCTGTGTGTGTGTAGATTGACAGCAATACTTGCGTATTCATGTTCGATTGCGTATAGCTATAATGAAACTTCAGCGCTTCAACATCCGCACCCTTACGAACGAGCAGCTCGTTTCGGCTTTCTGTCTTAGTCAAGATAATGTCCTTTTGAATGCACAAACATGTTCAGCACAATAACAACAACGCATGCGAAATGTTTCAAAAATATCAGGATGAATGATGTGAGAGAAACATACATACATGTATAGAGAGTTATGTGTGAAGAGATGTAAAAACATACATACTACATGTGTATGTAGTATATATGTATGTGCGCACTTTAGACTTTATTGTAATTTTTCTCGTCATTGTCGTGCCTTTTCTTTTGCTTTTGTGAATGTGGGGAGATGTCAGCGCTTCGCAACATATTGTCAACTTTTCTTTTTGTATCAGCTGCTGTCGCATAATGGTTTTGCGTAATAAATGTGAATATTACATAAAAAGGTGGCAATCCTTTTCACCAAAAATATACAAAATTGCAATTTAAAATGTAAATATTTCACAGAAAAGTGTCTACGTTTCTCTAAAAATTATATAAAGTGTCATCAATGTAATACAGCTTGCACCAAAATCGGTGTAAATATTTTTTGGAAGTATGGCAACCCCTTAACATACATTTCCTTGGAAATATTGCTTTTTATGGAAATTATAAAGATTAAAGTACTTGTAAATGTAAAAAAGGATAAGAAATATAATGGGTAAACTTAAGTCTACCTCGATAAACGGCAAATTCTGACCATGGACCTCCGAAATATGTATGTTTTTGGCGCCTTGGCTTCGTTTAAGTGTCATAAAATTTTTTGATTTGAAATTCAAGTTTTTAAGATTTTAAATTTAAAACAAAATGAAGTTAAAACTTTTTTAAAATAAAGTTTTAAAATTTCGAAACCCGAAAATTAAGTAATTATTTTTTAATTAAAATTTAAACTTTTTTTAAATAAAAAATCGGAAACTAAAAACTAAGAAATTAAAATTTTTTGATTCGAAATTCCATTTTTTAACATTTTAAATTACAAAAAAATATGAAGTTAAAACTTTTTTAAAATAAGGTTTTAAAATTTCGAAACCTGAAAACTAAGTAATTTTTTTTTGAAATTCGCATTTTTAACACCCTACTATATTAACAAGTATCCTTGAGCAAACTTTTAAGCCAGCGAACAATTTCAAAGGCAACAAAAACTTTACTTTGCTTGATTAAAAATAATAACTTCAAAAATTAAAAGAAAGTGGCGGAATATAAATGCGAAAAGTATGCAGTAACTTTTACTTAAAAACAATTCAGTGAAGTATTACGTTAATAGCGCAAATTAAGTGCAGCAAACGGCATGAGCTTTTATTTCATTTCGATGTTCCGAGAAAAAGTCGAATGGCCTTAATATGCTATACCTAAAGCCAATAAAGCACGTATTATGAATACACTACATCCTGCCCTACCAAATACAAGCATACTCGACAAGCTGTAACCAACACTTCCATGCATATGTACATATGTAAGTGTGTGTTTGTGTATGTACATATATGTATGACATGCATTAGTTTATTTTTGTGACTGTCATTGTTTGCATTTCAACGCCCACTCATTCGCTCCGCACTTAGTCAATTATCATGCATCACTTTATTTATACCACTGTTCCTCCGCACACCCCGTTCAAACACAGTAAACATGTGTACATATGTACATATATATGTACATATAAACCATATATACATATACATACATATGTACATATGTATATTGGGTGCAGTGTAATGTGCGGCGTTCGCAAGTCGGGATAAGAAATGCTGATTTATGTGCAATGCAGATTGCGTAATCGGAAAACTTTTCTCTTGCACTTTTTAAAATTGTTTGGAGTACACATATGTATAAGTGTATGTAAGTGGTCGGTTGGTTTTCTCGGATTATTTTTCCACTTGGCAAGCCATTTTGCATTCTAGTGCAAATTATTTGTATTATTATCCCTACGACTGAGCTTGTGTAAATATTTCACTTATGAAGGGTGCTCATATGAAGTTAAGTGGAATTAAGGCGTTGAGCTAGGATTGTGGAAGAATCGATCCATCATAGCGGCCCAACTACTGATTTTACTTTATCTCCGCCTTTTGCTATAAACAAATGCCTTCCAAGCTTCCAACTCGCAGTCGGAAGTCTTCTCGAGTAGCAGTCATCGTCTCGCCAGACCGCTATATCATGTAGCTGACATACCAACTGATCGTTCAAAATCAAGATAAAGATCATTTTATCACCTTTATGCTATAAGATATGCTGTAAGGGAATTTTAAGTTCGGCACAGCCGAAGTGAAAGCTTTTCTTGTTTTCAATTTCAAGAGCGTATTTTCTCCTTAATTTTAGCGTTTCCCGCATATCAATTGCTAGATTTTCTAAGCTGCCTCTTTCGTATTCACTTCAAATTAATTAAAGCGCCTTCTTCATAACTTGGCTTCACCCCGAACATTTTATTAATTTTTTTCAATTTCTCATTTTCTCATAAAATAATCACAGTGTTCATAGGGTTCACCTTACTGCGCTGTTCAAGTATTTTTACGCTATCCATTTACTTTACATTCATATGCCATCAAAGAACACGCGGAATTCTGCCGAGTTTACGTGCCTGAGAGTTGGCGCCTTCCCACATGCATTTGACGCCCTTTCGACTGGTTAATGTATGCTTGTGGGTGTGTATGTTTCTATGTGGTTGTTAGTGTGTGCGTATGTTTGTTAGTAATTGAAAGAACGAAAACATTCAATTAAGACACCCTGCAATTTTCGACTTTTTCGCAGTCTTTTACGCCAACACTCGCACTCACTCACTTCACACCTCCGTCTGTGCTTCGCAACCGCGCTGAAAAGGAGCACGTTCGATGCGTTGCTTCCTTCCTTATGCTCTTTGCTTTTTTATAACGCCTGTTAACGGTTTATTGTTGACGGTTTTATTCCGTTACTGCAGCGTGTAGACAAGGGTAGACCAAAGTTGCGAGTTCTACTCAAGTTATCATCGCTGAATTTCACACAACGGAGAACGGTGAGTAGGCAAGCGCTTAATGTGACAGTTGGTTGTCTGTTCCGTTCATAATTGTCATTACTGCTGACATTACACGTCGTTCACTAGGTTTTTGGTCGTGTTACTTTCTTTTGTTCGTACAAGAAAGAAGTAGCAGCGGCAACTCCGCAGACGAAAAAACTCTCTCTTACATATAAGGGTTGTGAGGTTCCGCTGACACATGCTCTTTGCCTTTTCGTACAATTGCAATGTCTTTCTGTCTATAATAGCCTAATATTTCGAAAAATGGATATTCTGTGTCATCAGTATCAATTTGTCGCGTATTTTCGGGTTATTTTCCGAAATCAGGTTCCTTTCATTAAAAAAAGTGAAACAAATCGGAAAGAAGGATTTTTTTATTGACCAAGGTCTCCATAGAAGGTGATTAATTTGAGGGTCTCTGCTTTTTCACACAGTCTATTGGTATACATATGTATATCCTTTACATGCTTCAATTTCTATTGAAGGTTTCTATGAATCTAGTTTGAGACCCCTTCCACTTATCACGGGGCAAAATTTTAGGTTATGTTTTGAGGTTATATTGGGTAGTCGAAAAAGTTTTTTCGAATTTCTTATCAAATTTCAACTTAATTTTTTTTATAATAAGAAATAAATAAACAAATATGTCATTTTGGTCGCCCACTTTTTGCTATTTTTCCGCTAGAGACATTATTCCATCAGTGTAAATCGAAATTCAGAACGGGAGCGAGTGTACCATTGTTGTGCTATACGAACTGATACTCCGTTAACTTCATAAATTTCATTGGTGACATGCATGATATTCTTATCTTTTTAATACAAAAATTTCAAAATATACCGAATTTCTTCATTTTTTTTACTCATTTTTGAACAGCTGTAACTTTTTTTCAATATCCCCGAATTTCATTTTGGTTAAATGAAGCTTAAAATCTCACCTTTCCATCACTATATGGTATGACACAATGTGATTGCTAGAACGGAAGATATGCCACTGCAACGACATGTATCGACAAAATACGAAAATACTTTTTCGACTACCCTATATAGGTACATATTTTAAATTTACTTTGAAATTGTAAACAGAAAAACATTTTGTGTTCCAAAAAAACATATTGGGCGTTTACAAAATTATTATAATTAAAATAAAAATCGCCAAAAGCGCATATAAAAAGTTGTGCAAAGGAAATGCTTCGCAGGTATTAAGGAAATTCGCCTATAAATGTCGTTTAAGCGAAAACATGCGCGTGTCCGGATGGTATTTAATTTGCTTTTGAGCACACGAAAAATAAGCAATGTAGTAACGAACGTACGAACGAGTAAATATTAGCGCACGAAAGCGCCAAATGCATACACTACGCAGAACTAACCGAAATTGTGCGCGAAAATTGTTTTCATACAAGGATACATACAGTGTTTGTCACATAAAAGTGTACATGCAAGCATGTAAATTGGAAAATTTTCGTCGAATCGGTATTGAAATCTTGGTTGCTGAAGTTAGTCGAGTTCCAACTTTAGGCAAGAACATTGACAGATGCCGCGCTGTCAGGCCTACGTAATCGGAACGAACGTAAATTTTCATACCGCCAAAGACTATAAATACGGCAGCATTCTTTAACATTTTTTATGCCGCTAAAACAACAGAGGGTCAAGGGTGCCTAGAAGAAAGTAGCATAATTACCTATAGAAGTAGTAAAAGTGAGCGCATATGAACTTCGAAGGTGCTCTTATTTGAGAAGTAGGAAAAACAGTAACGGAATATTATCGTTAGTGATTTTGTGAAGCCTAATTATAAGTGCTTTAATAAAATGCCGGGGTTCAATACGACAATATGTGTATATTTCACTAAAAACTGCCTCATTACTCCGCCTGATGAAGATATAGAAAACAGACGCCTTTGGTATACGGCTAGGTTTCTTACACACTTTAGATTAGTTTTCCTTATTGCGAGTTCATTTAAAAGCATTTTTAGTAAATTTGGCTGTAAATGTCGCCTTACGTAAATCTTCCCTTATAAATTACAGTCTGCAGAATGGTACTTTTAGACTAAAGAGCCCCAAAAAGCCTTTTTATTAACTTTGAAGAAGCACGCCACAGCCAGATGCGACACATACTCGTGAAACGCACTGTATGTGTACATAAGTAAAATTATGAGTGTACGAACATACTTTCGTGTCATTGCTACAGCGTCAAGAGCAACACGCAATGCCAAAAGAAAAACAACACATTTGTAACAGCAGTGCAAAGTAAACAACAATCTTGACAAACAACAACAATAAGTGCCCGCCAAAAGCATGGCATACAAATATACATACATATACATAAATATTCGTGGAACCATCATACAACACAAACAGTTATAAGCAGAAGAAGCGCCACAAACGAAACGTCATCGATGACAGCAATCAAAGTGGGGTAGTCACAAATACAAATGACAGCTTAGACAAGCAGGGGATTGACAAAATGGTGGCATTGCCACTCAAAGCCAAGAAGCAACAATGTTGTGCCGACAAAGCATGTTCGGGTCGATTGTTGCTTTGTCTAGTGGTAGTGCACGTGTGCGCGAGTGTTTTGCTTACCACTATTTTTGTGGTTATTACGTTTATGGCTTTTACGATTGCCTGGTAGTTTGCCGTTTTTTTTTTTGTTAATATTTATTTGTATATAGCTGTTAATGTTGTATTTTTTATTGTTGCCATCAATTCATTGCCAATTTCGGTAGATAATTTCTTTCCTGTAGATTTAAGTTATGTGCTCGTACCTAACTGGTTTCCTGTTTTCTTTCTACAATATGGTTTTGTTAAATGAAATTTCTGAGCTTGCGAACATATTTTTCGCCATATGCAGGGTTTTGGCAACAAAGTCTTTCGAAAAACTTTTTAGTGCATAGTTTGGAGTAACATGTTGCACTCTTTTAAAAATGTTTATGAAAACTGAATATTCATATTGATTTAGGAGGTTACATCCACGTGTGAATTTCAAAAAATCGATTTTTTCGTATAGTATGTTCCGATGTGGATTGAAGTTGATCCGACAAATAGTTTTGGAGATATCAGTAAAATACTTGAAATTTTCATCCGATCTTTTTAGATATATTATCATATATGATCGAAGGAATACGATTTTTGATAATAATTCTGATTTTAAGCCACTCTGTAGTGTAAATTTTTTCATAAAAACGAAATTTTTTGGGTAGCGGCCAATTTGTCAGATATCAAAAATTAGTTGTATTCATTGTATAATGGCAATAAAATTTGGATTTGAGACAATTGAAAGCAGCGACGTCTTCCTCACCGCCAGCCACCATTTTCGGAGATTTTATGGGAGATCGGCTACGGATTCAACTGAATTTTAAATTTCTCAAAACAAATCGCCGATTACTAAAGTATACAAAATTCAGCATCTTAAAAAAAAACATTCACAAAAACCTTGTTTTTTCTTAACTTAGATTACGTTAGATTCATTGTTCCATCTTCGTCCTCGTTTGCTTAACTCTCGCATAACTCAAAACGCTCTATCTGACTCTCTGCCTGAAATGAGGTAATGAGCGGCTCCCATAAGAAACAGATATTGCTGATAGCCTAAAACCTCAAGCTCGGCAACATGCTTTCGTTAATAGTCAGCTGGAAACACATTAAAAGCGGTGACTTTTGATAACTGGACATTTAACCTGTATTAGATAGATCCAAGTATTTTTTTCCATACTTCAGTTTTGCTTGCATTTCCATTCACATTTTTACGACTTTTCTGTTCTTATGGCTAAGCACGTCGCTTTGCCATCATGAGGCACTTGAAAAACTTCACTTGCACTTGACAGCTGTGAAATTACAAATTTCGCAAAGAATTTCTTTAGTGAGCCCTAGTGTCTACTAAGTAGTGCTCTTATTTAGCCCTCACATGCACACGAGTGCTTCAAATATTTATGTGTCGGTTCAAATACTTCCCTAAAGGACTTACATACTTATATACATATATATCTATATATGTATGTGTATATATGCATGTATTTGGAATAGCTCAATACTGCTGGGCGCATCATTTTTTCCGGGGACAAATAGGATATCCGTGCATGTTAGAGTCAATTGCTTTGCCCTTGCATCTGTACAAGTATTTGTTGCTTGGTAAATGCATCATGTCTCCCTTGTGTTTAACTGTCATGCTAACAAATTTTTTCAATGATTTTTAAAATTCTTTCTAGCACCAAAAAAAAAAGAAATAGTGGGGAAATGGGGAAAATTATCAAAAATAAAAAAGGTGAACGCTGGGCAAGCAACTATGTTTTCTAGCTGGTATTGACATTTCTAGATTGTGTCCTCTATGCATATGTACATAACAAAAATATTTGGACAGTATTGTTTACAAAATTGGAAACTACACTTATTAAATTTTTTTATACACCATAAAATTTTTGAAAATATAAATTTAACTTGCTTTCAACAATAAACTTTGCTATCTTAATACTTTACGACTTTCAAACTTCCACATTTCCCTTTTCCCTAAACTTCAGCACGTGATATTTCGCTTATTTGGAACGTGGTTGCCAATAACAGCGTCGTCACAGTATATGTTATACACATGGATATATTTTCGATATATGGTATATATACTCCATACATATGTATATGTTGATAAATATGTATATATACACACATACATACATATATGCAATACTTCCTTCATGTAACTATTGGGAATAAGCTAAATCGTCCAACAATCACGTGCAACCGCTAAAGGTCACTTGCGCAGTTTAGCTTTTAGGCCAAAGACATAATGAAAGGACATCACAGTTGGATTGACAAGTGCAGTAGGATGGGTATAATAAACGAGGAATTAGAAAGTATGAGGAAAATAGTTTTCAAAAGAACGCTTAATGAAGTTTGACTCTGTGAAAAAGTCAATAGCAGGGTTGCCAGCCGTCTTTATGTGGGTGGACAATATGGAAATTTGTTAAATAAGTCTGCAAATTTCACAGTCCCTTAACAGGTGCATGAAAATCTAAAAAACTGAGGGCCAAACAGACTAATAAGGATGCGTACCTGGCTGAATCGACTATAAATAGGGTAGTCGAAAAAGTCTTTTCGTATATTGCTTTGTATAGTGCTAACAATCATATTGTCTCATACCATACTTCTATAGTGTTGGAAAGTAGTTGTTGAGATTTTAAGCTTCATTTAACCAAAAAAATTAAATTCGACGAAGTTGAAAAAAAGTTACAGCTGTTCAAAATGAGTGAAAATAATGAAGAAAAAAGGGAAGAATGCCACGCAAACCGCCAATGAAATTTGTGAAGTTTACGGAGACGATGCTATCAGTTCGTGTAGCATAACAATGGTAAGATACACATCGCTCTGGTTGACCTATAGTTGAAAACGTCGATGAAATTATAGAAAATATTGACCAGGACCCGGGTATATGTGCAGTATAATGCCAAATTTTGTTTGAACCAGTTGTGAAGTGAGGATGTGTTTGCTAATCGAATGAAATATACTGTTTAGTGCTGCATTTTTCAATAGTTATGGTACATATTCGCTTTATTTTGTTCCAGTAAAGATTTTATAAGCAAAATGTTTTCTTAAAATCCAGGAAAAACTAGCAAAACCGATAGATAAATATTTTGAGAAGTCGAAGGTTATCATTGAACTTGAAAGTTCAAAAACTTACTGTTCCAGTCCAGACTGCCTACAGGTAGAAAACGGCAGAATCCATGATTTAAGTAGCTTTCTCCTTATTGACGTACACCTCCGATTGGCCGTCGTCTTCAGGAGCTTTGGATATTTTATATAACAACATTGTCAGTTCGTTTCACTATTTGCTTGAGAACAATATATTGTAATATTAACAATAAAATCTAAAGCTTCAGTACTCCTACTCAACTGCGAAAATGTGATAATCTTGTTACGCTATTTTTCACTTCCTAACCTTTCCAGCGGATGCTGCAACAGCTGCTCTCTTACTAACTGCTTTAGGCACTTTCAAGCAAACCTGCTAACCGCAAAGTGCTTTCTTAATTGTGCGCTGTTAAGCTATTGTTTCTTAAGAGCTCCCGAGCGTGCCGTCCGAAACTGAGATTTTGAATATACTTATATGTATATAATGTATTTTTTTACATAACTAATTTCCACAGCCATTGTGTGAGCATAATCTAATTAAAACGATTTCTAGTCGATTAAAATAATACGAAATCTCTGCAGTAAAAGCGACGTTTAATTAAGTAAAGGCACTTCAGACGTAAGGGCGTATTAAGCATTTACCAACTGAAGTCTCACACCGAATGAAACGAAACAAAAGCGAATGGTCCACTCGAGACATTGAAGGACATCATTTCGTTACACAAGTTCATGTATATGTGTGTGTGTGTGTGGGTCTGTGGGCTACATGTACAGTAAACAGCCCACAAGTGCATACATGCTCATGTATAATTCAAATGAATGAGTTTTGTGTGTGGTGGTGTTTGTATGCCCCCGTTGACCTTCTAATCTCTGTTGCAAATGGCGACAGCTTGCATAATGGCCCCAAATACGCCCATGAACTTTATTTCATTTCTATTTTTTTTTACTTATTTCTGGTTAACATCTTGCACATCGAGGTCTATTATCTGTTGCTTTTGTGATTTGTGTAACTTTTTTGTTATTTGGCATCTCTCTGTCGCTCCCACTCGCTTTTATTGCACTTTGGAAGCTTTATTTCCGCTGCGATGCGATGTAATTGATAAGAACTCAATTAAGTGCTGTCGCATTGTAATTACAAAAACATAATTTATTTTACATCCTTTTGAGTTGATAAGGACGAAAAAGATAAAAGAGAAATGTCAAAAAAATACTAAAAAAAATCAAAGGTCCTTTATACTGCCATACTCTTACACCGACATACATACTTATGTACATATACCACAGCAATTTAAATGAAGTTGTTCTGCAATTTACACTCAATACAGCTAAACAATGGAAAAAAACACTCACGAAGGACATGCAAGGCAAACGCAGACAATGCTGCACGGTAAATTTGAAATGACCCGGGAGCTTGGAAATTTAGGATGCTGCGATGCTGAATTGCAAAACAGTTTATCCTTTTACTTCCGCGTACTGGCCAAGAGCTTAGAGGCACAACATTGGCCGGATGCGAAGTACGTGCATACATATGTATGTATGTATGTATGAAGCTATGCGGGTGCAACGGATATGACGGCTATGTGCTGTTGACTTAAAAAGAGGACTGAAAAAATGTGGCGGTGATGCGTTTCCGGTCAAGCGTACCACCAAATGAGCCAGCAAATGTCCAAACGACAATATAGTTTAACTAATATTTACGGGATTAGTTTGTAAATCCCGAATATTTCAGGGTTTGAAAAAGGTCAATCCCGAAATTTCGGGATTTTTGAGAATATCTTTCAACGTGAGCTACATTAATTAAAATGTATGTTAGACCGACCTACAAAGCGCACAAAATTGTTTC
This sequence comes from Bactrocera dorsalis, assembly GCF_023373825.1. Taxonomy (NCBI): domain Eukaryota; kingdom Metazoa; phylum Arthropoda; class Insecta; order Diptera; family Tephritidae; genus Bactrocera; species Bactrocera dorsalis. Next base: position 3,376,513 of record NC_064306.1, read on the forward strand.
AATTTCACGATTTTGAAAAAGGTCAATCCCGAAATGGTGGGATTTTTAGAATATCTTTCAACGTGAATTATATTCATTAAATTTTTTGTAATGACCGTTCCATAAAGTGTAAAAAATGTTTTAAATTTCGGGATTTTGAGAAAAGTCAATTCTGACATTTCGGGATTTTTCAAAATACCATTGAATATGATTTCTATGCGTTAATTTTTGAATTATGGCTGACTCAAAATAAAACCAACAACCGTTTATGACTAGAAAGATATGAGCCACTGGTAAAATCTCCGCCTGATACATATTGCAAATGGTAGGAGAAGCTTGAGCGAACTTCTAGTAAAGATTTTGAAGATTTCGAGGCTAATGGTTAATAATGGTTAGTATATTCGAAATTCGAGTAATAAGCAAATCCCGAAACTTTACTACTGACGTTTCGTTTCATTGTGGATTAGGGCCGCATTGTAGTTCGACAAACAAAACTGGGGTACTATATACCTCAGTATACATACATACATATTGTATGTACATATATAATATAAACTCCTGCATATTTACAGCCGCATCAACAACCAACCGTCTAAATGTCTTTGGCAACACTAGCAGCAACAAATGTCCAATCGACCGTCCTAACGAACAGCTGGTCCAAACGAGCGCGTAGCCAACGAAGCAGAAGATAAGCGCCATCAATTGTGGTTGTTGCTGTGTAGCTGGTGTCGCTGGTGAAGGTTGATTGGCAAAGCGTCGCTTGGCTAGCTCACACAGCTACAGCAGCAATAGCTTTAAATTCTCTTCATATATTTCAAAACCTCCACACATAAAGTGTATTAGTGTGCGCATTATACAATATGTGTGTAAGTGTGTGTGTGATTTATTATTATTTTCCATTTATTTTATTCTATATGGCTTTTCCTGCGTCTGCGGCTATTTTTGCAACCCCCCTTACACCCCCTTCATAATTTCAAATTTTTTTCCTATTCACGTTATTTAAAAATCACGTCAACAACAGCAATGAAAACAAAAAATTGAAATAACGGCACAAACAAATGGCACAAAAGCTTCAAAGAAGAAGATAATCACTTTATAGATTAATTTAAGGTCTGAGAAATCACCGCATTTTATATATAGACTGCTTTAAGTTGCTGATATGATGGTTCTTTTGACTGTGTAAGTCCAGGAAAGGGAAAGATTTGACAGGGTTTGGGGGATAGAGGTGTTGAAAGCGGCCTATACTATTATGACTAGCTGTATAAAATTTTTTTGAAACTCATCGTTTTCAAGTGAAAACAACATCAATCCAAACGACTATAATCCTTTTAAGTGCTTTATCATTTCCACTAAAAAGTTGAAAGTCTGCTGTTGCTAATGTAGTGGCTGTAAATATAGAACAAATACTTTAGAGTTATGCTGCTAAGTTCACTATTCTTGTTCAGATGAAGATTCGGGTCCGTTCCTTTTATGTTGACCCGATTGCCGTATAACGAAAGTCTCTTCTGTACATTTCTTAAGGTCTTTCATCAGAACACAACAACTGTACGAAACCAAGTCCGAACCATAAAATTTTGGTAGCTGCCAGAGTCTGAAAGCAAAAGATACGGAGCGCAAGTGGCCCGACTGTCACGAAACAAACGTCTCTTTAGTACCGTGCTTAAGAAAATTCTTTCGTAAGAACATAAAAACTGTGCCGAAACCAAGTTCGAACCTGTTTCTGACAGCTGCTCTTGCCTTGAACTGGCGTAGAAGTATTATCTAAATCCATAAAAAATTGTACGGATCTTGGAATATTTCATGATATATGTATACAAGGTTTGTCCGGAAAGTAATAGGACTGAGTCGATTTAAAAAAATGTATTGAACCAATCGTTACAATTCTTTAAAAATTTTCAAAATAGGCTCCTTCTGCGTCGATGCAACGCTTGACAATAGATATGTTTTAGCTTGATGTGCGGAATTCCAATTGAAGAATTTTACACAGATGACATAATGGAGCCCGGCTCCGAAAATATTCAAGTTGAAATTTCCTTGAAAAATTCTATTACATTAACAGCTCTTCCAAACACTTCGAAACTTTAAAAAATGCGCAAAGTACAACTATTCTACGATATTGAAACGAACGCACCACAAATGCAAAACCACGGACAAAGAAACTAATTCAGAAATCGCCATCACTAATGCTCTAACAGCTTTATTTACATAATTTTCCAATTAATTAGCTACATTTTAAAATTCTTGTAATACTCGTCCGAGAATCTTGATTCGCGTTCTAATTATCGCTAACAAGAATATGCATAGGATTTACTTGGTTCAGCAGCTGTAAGCAGCCAGTACGGCGAAAAGCCGTTCGGCGCTGAGCTAACCCTGACATTTTCCACAAAAGGACATAAACACGCAACCGAGGAAAAATGTACAACAACAACGTAGGCGTATGCGGTTGAAGGAGGACGGCGTAGAGGCGTGCGCTAGCATTTAGCAGCAGCGGCACAGACAGTGTTGGCGCTGGCAGCAGCAACACCATTTATGTTGAGTGGTACTTGTTGCAAATATCGATTAAAGTGCCGCACGCGCTCGGACGTGAGTGTGTGTGTTGCACACATTTAAATAAACATGTAGATATGTATGCAAAAGTGTTCTCCTTTACTTTATAAGAGACTTACATACGAGTACATACATATTTATATGTATGCCCTATAACAGAATATACCCACGAATATGCCATGAAGTTTGTAACACACAGAAGTATATAGTATACGAGTATATAAATGATCAGCGGGACGAGCTGAGTCGATGGTCGTTTGTCTAAACGTCTGTCCGTCTGTACATACGCTAAGTAGTCCCTCAGTTTTTGAGACTTTGAAATTTTGCAGCCATCTTTTTCTCCACAAGAAGCTTCGCATTTGTCGGAACTACCGTTATCGAACCACTATAGCATATAGTTATAGATCAATGTCAAGTTCTTGCATGGAAACTTTTATATTTGTGTAGGGTGTATTTATATAGTATATGTTTTTTGCTGCTTTTGCTGTTATTGTTGTAAATCTACATTTTTTCTCAATTCCATCAGACAATGGGCGCATAACTATAAATATACTTGTGTGTGCAAGCGCTGACAACAAGTGGGCCAATTGACTAAAGTGTTAATAGAAGTGCAAAGTGCTTGCTTTTGTGTGTGTTTGTGTGTGTGTGCGTGCGTTTGCGTAGGCTTCTGCTAATGATGCTCAAATGGCAAATGACTTGAAGTGTCCTTGATAGTTAATAACTTTTTAATTTCTAAGCTTCATTTTTTTCCTGTTGTTTCCGTTGCTCATACGCACCGCCGCACCGACCGTTTAAGTTGACTATTTTTTCATAATTAAATTTTTTATTCACGTACGCGTTTATTCCACATTTTAAAGCTTTTTGCGTTTATTTGCAGATCAAATTTAAGATTCCTTTACCGCCCGGCGTCACAACAACAACTCTAATACCAAAGCTAATACGCACCAAAGATGTGAAGCAGCTGCAGGACGGCAGTGCGCAGCCAACAAAGCCCAAATTAACGGTAAATATTAATTTACATAATTCATTTATTATAATGGTTACGTAAAGCGCGCTTAATTAGACCCGTTTTTGGAGATTTAGAGATTTTTGAATTTTCGACTCCGCTCTTTTTATTCCACACCTTCTATGTTTATTTTGGGTTCTAAAGCATAAACTTAAAAGACTTTGCACTGTCACTAGTACAGAACACTAAAAGACTTTCCGAAAATTCAAGATCCTATTCTTCCAGTCTACGCTTTTCTGATAAGTCACCAATGTCTGACCAATACTTTTCTCGCTGTTCGAAGTGGTGTGCTTCGGAAGTCACAAGATGGCTTCAGTGGAAACAGGCTGCCAGTTGGCTATATAAGTAAAGCCATCACCGTGCCTTGCCAGTGCTGAGGTGACTCTCGCGCCGCGATGTTGTGTGATTTGAAAGTCACGCGGTAAATTCGCGGGAAGCTGGCTGCCAGATGGCTATATAAGTAAAGCAAGCACCGTGCCTGGCCAGTGCTAAGGTGACTCTCGCGCCGCGATGTTGTGTGATTTGAAAGTCACGCGGTAAATTAGCGGGAAGCTGGCTGCCAGATGGCTATATAAGTAAAGCAGGCACCGTGCTGGCCAGTGCTTAGGTGACTCTCGCGCCGCGATGTGATGAGAATTGAAAGTCACGCGGTAAATTCGCGGGAAGCTGGCTGCCAGATGGCTATATAAGTAAAGCAGGCAACGTGCCTGGCCAGTGCTAAGGTGACTCTCGCGCCGCGATGTTGTGTGATTTGAAAGTCACGCGGTAAATTAGCGGGAAGCTGGCTGCCAGTTGGCTATATAAGTAAAGCAATCACCGTGCCCGGCCAGTGCTTAGGTGACTCTCGCGCCGCGATGTTGTGTGATTTGAAAGTCACGCGGTAAATTCGCGGGAAGCTAGCTGCCAGTTGGCTATATAAGTAAAGCAGGCACCGTGCCTTGCCAGTGCTTAGCTGACTCTCGCGCCGCGATGTTGTGTGATTTGAAACTCGCGCGGTAAATTCGCGGAAAGCTGGCTGCCAGTTGGCTATATAAGTAAAGCAGGCACCGTGCCTTGCCAGTGCTTAGCTGACTCTCGCGCCGCGATGTGATGAGAATTGAAAGTCACGTGGTAAATTCGTGGGAAGCTAGCTGCCAGTTGGCTATTTAAGTAAAGCAGACACCGTGCCTGGCCAGCGCTTAGCTGACTTTCGCGCGGCAATGTTGTGTGATTTGAAAGTCACGCGGTAAATTCGCGAGAAGTTGGCTGCTAGTTGGCTATATAAGTAAAGCAATCACCGTGCCTGGCCATTGCTTAGGTGACCCTCGCGCCGCGATGTTGTGTGATTTGAAAGTCACGCGGAAAATTCGCGGGAAGCTGGCTGCCAGTTAGCTATATAAGTAAAGCAGGCACCGTGCCTGTCCAGTGCTTAGCTGACTCTCGCGCCACAATGTTGTGTGATTTGAAAGTCACGCGGTAAATTCGCGGGAAGCTAGCTGCCAGTTGGCTATATAAGTAAAGCAGGCACCGTGCCTGGCCAGTGCTTAGGTGACTCTCGCGCCGCGATGTGATGAGAATTGAAAGTCACGCGGTAAATTCGCGGGAAGCTAGCTGCCAGTTGGCTATATAAGTAAAGCAGGCACCGTGCCTGGCCAGTGCTTAGGTGACTCTCGCGCCGCGATGTTGTGTGATTTGAAAGTCACGCGGTAAATTCGCGGGAAGCTGGCTGCCAGTTGGCTATATAAGTAAAGCAGGCACCGTGCCTGGCCAGTGCTTAGGTGACTTTCGCGCGGCAATGTTGTGTGATTTGAAAGTCACGCGGTAAATTCGCGGGAAGCTGGCTGCCAGTTAGCTATATAAGTAAAGCAAGCACCGTGCCTGGCCAGTGCTTAGGTGACTCTCGCGCCGCGATGTTGTGTGATTTGAAAGTCACGCGGTAAATTCGCGGGAAGCTGGCTGCCAGTGGGCTATATAAGTAAAGTAGGCACCGTGCCTGGCCAATGCTTAGGTGACTTTCGCGCGGCAATGTTGTGTGATTTGAAAGTCACGCGGTAAATTCGCGGGAAGCTGGCTGCCAGTTAGCTATATAAATAAAGCAAGCACCGTGCCTGGCCAGTGCTAAGGTGACTCTCGCGCCGCGATGTTGTGTGATTTGAAAGTCACGCGGTAAATTCGCGGGAAGCTAGCTGCCAGTTGGCTATATAAGTAAAGCAGGCACCGTGCCTGGCCAATGCTTAGGTGACTTTCGCGCGGCAATGTTGTGTGATTTGAAAGTCACGCGGTAAATTAGCGGGAAGCTGGCTGCCAGATGGCTATATAAGTAAAGCAAGCACCGTGCCTGGCCAGTGCTTAGGTGACTCTCGCGCCGCAATGTTATGTGATTTGAAAGTCACGCGGTAAGTTCGCGGGGAGCTAGCTGCCAGTTGGCTATATAAGTAAAGCAAGCACCGTGCCTGGCCAGTGCTAAGGTGACTCTCGCGCCGCGATGTTGTGTGATTTGAAAGTCACGCGGTAAATTAGCGGGAAGCTGGCTGCCAGATGGCTATATAAGTAAAGCAGCCACCGTGCCTGGCCAGTGCTTAGGTGACTTTCGCGCGGCAACGTTGTGTGATTTTAAAGTCCCGCGGTAAATTCGCGGGAAGCTGGCTGCTAGTTGGCTATATAAGTAAAGCAAGCACCGTGCCTGGCCAGTGCTTAGGTGACTTTCGGGCGGCAATGTTGTGTGATTTGAAAGTCGCGCGGTAAATTCGCGGAAAGCTGGCAAGCAGTTCTTGGTGCGCTTTAGTGCCACTCTGCAATTTTGCGCCAAGATGTTCTAATATATTTTCTCTCTCTTGCATAGAAATGCCTCAACACACTGGACTTAACATCGCTGGGCGTTGGATCGTGTTGCGGCACTGGTATGTACCTGGTTGCGGGTATGGTAGCGAAAAATCTCGCCGGACCCGGTGTGATCATTAGTTTTATCATTGCAGCGGTGGCAAGCATTTTTTCCGGTAAGAAAACGCACAGCTCAAACAGCATACAAAATTTAAAATACCGTTCGTGTTTTGTTTAGGTGCCTGCTATGCGGAGTTCGGCGTACGCGTGCCACACACTTCCGGTTCAGCTTATATGTACTCATATGTAGCGGTGGGCGAGTTTGTAGCGTTCATCATTGGCTGGAATATGATATTGGAATATTTAATAGGTAAGCAAAGCACGAGATTTAAATTCTCATAACTCCAATGATGCGTTTCATTTAGTTTAATATTGAATAAACTGAATTATTATTCTCTAACAGGAACAAGTGCCTGTGCGTGTGCTTTAAGTTCGAGTTTCGATTCACTAACCGGCGGCGCAATAGCGAACGCAATTGGCGATACAGTCGGCACCATATTCGGTAAGACTTAAATGCATCCGTTTCCAATATGATTTAAGTTGTACTCATTCGATTTTATTAGCACTTAAAACTAAACGAACATTTATCATAACTACCATCTCTGACTCATCCACCACTAGGTAAGCCACCCGATTTTATAGCATTCGGCATAGCGTTGATTATGACCTGCGTATTGGCGATGGGGGCGAGTAAATCGGTGATATTTAATCACACATTGAATGCCATAAATCTGGCGACATGGGTATTCGTGATGGCAGCCGGTTTATTTTATGTTGACACCAGCACTTGGACGGAGCATCAAGGCTTCTTGCCATATGGCTGGAGTGGTGTAAGTTGCAACAAAAATTATGGCTTATAAAAAACCAATCACTGCAAGATGTGAAGGATTTTAATGTGCTTGTGCTTTTACTTCCAATTACAGGTGTTCTCGGGTGCTGCGACCTGCTTTTATGCTTTCATCGGTTTCGATATTATAGCCACCACCGGTGAGGAGGCGCACAACCCACAGAAGAGCATACCGAAAGCTATTGTTGGCTCACTAGTGATCGTGCTGTTTGCGTATGTGAGCGTTAGTTTAGTCTTAACACTAGTTGGTAAGCCTATTACATAATATTTGCTGACTTTATGTCGAATGATTCTACTTTAAATTGCTTGCAGTACCCTACGATCACATTAGCGCCGGCGCGGCGTTAGTGCAAATGTGGTCTTACGTGGGCGCACCGAAATGTCGCGCCATTGTTGCTGTGGGCGCCACCGCTGGGCTATCCGTGGCAATGTTCGGCTCCATGTTTCCAATGCCACGCGTGATTTATGCAATGGCGCAAGATGGGCTCATATTCAGGTACTATAGGCGCGCTGATACATTATGTATTTGGAGTCATGCTTTATCTTTGTACGCTCTACAGGCAACTCTCACAACTGTGGCAACGCACGAATGTGCCGGGTTTGGCGACCATTGGCAGCGGTATTGCAGCTGCGCTAGTTGCGCTCACGGTGCGTTTGGAGATACTCGTTGAAATGATGTCCATCGGCACACTGCTCGCCTACACGCTCGTCTCCACGTGCGTGCTGGTGTTGCGCTACCAACCGCACAGCACGTCGCTGGTCGAGCTGCTGCCAGCACAGCTGCGCACACCGCTGGCGCCGGGCACGGCAACGGATCCGAGCGCTACCACCGCCGAAGTGTTGCCGTCGAATAAATTAACAATAAAACGCGTTACGCGTGGCATGTCCGATTCGGATGACTCGTTCATCGATGAGAGTCCAGAGGGCTACCTAGGACGCGATGATCAATTTCTCGTGTCCGATCGTTCGGAGAACAAATTCTATGGTAGCGTGCATGGCGCGCCAACTGGACCGACCGGCCAAGCAACCGCCTTCGATACCATGGGTCTAAATTTCGTTTCGCGCAAAATACACGATTATGCGTATCTATGTCCCGGCTTCTTTCCATGGATCAATCCTGGCCAAGCCACAGCGGAAAGTGGTATGTATGCATTTGCTTTGTTCGTTTTTAGTCATGTAACTGTACTTAATAGTGTCTTAAAATCTTCACATAATTTTATGGTAGCACAACATTTACTCATAGACTCTTCGAAATTGTTGTTTTTTTATTATTATCTATATTATTTTCACAAACAGGCATGTATGTCACGAAACTTGTTGGAATCATGTTCGGTCTCATATTCTTCTTGGATCTGTTTGCGGCCATTGGCTGGTCCGGTGGCTTCGCCGCATTCATTTATTTCATTTTGTTCATTGGCATATTTGTGATACTATTAATTATATCAAGACAACCACAAAATAGGTAAATAATATTACTTATTTGCATTAATTTATGCCAAACGCAAACAAACACGCACACACACAAGTACAAAATGTTTCACATTTTTTCTTTTTATTTCATTTGTCTTAGATATGCGCTCGCATTCCTAACGCCGGGACTTCCATTTATTCCAACAATTGCCATAACCGTTAATATTTATTTAATATTTAAATTAAGCATACTCACCTTAGTTAGATTCACCATCTGGATGACTCTGGGCTTCATCATGTACTTCTACTATGGCATAACGCATAGCACACTCGAACAGACGACTGATGAGATAGAACTGCATGTCGATAAGGACTATGTACGTGCACTAGAAAGATACAAGCAGAAAAATAAAAATAAATATTAATTTTATAAATAATTTTTTTTTGCAGAGTAAAACTGTTGAGGAGAAGGCCGTGTGGGATCAGCCAACGTATATGAATCAAAGCAATGAGCCTGTTTGGGCTACAAAGGATACACGGGCAAAACAGACAACAGCAACAACAAGTGAGTTTGACTAGAAAAAAGAAAACGTTGAATGATCTATAAATAATTCACATATAATGATCAGTGTGACAAACTGAGTCGTTTTAACCAAGTTCGTCAAAAGAAAACACGTTCGTCGGTGTGCCTATATATAGTATATACGCAATCTAGTCCCTAACTTTTGCGAAATCGATCTAAAATTTTGCACACTTTTTTTTTGTTTTTTATAAAGAAGGTACCACCAATATCGAACCACTATAGCATATAGCTGCCATATAAACTGACCGATAAAAAGCAAGTTCTTCTACGGAAAAATTTTTTATTTCACAAAATATCTATACGAAATTTGTTATGGATTATTGTTCAAGGCAGCGTTACAATATCAGTTTAGATCGAACCACTATAGAATATAGAAACCCAACAAACTAAGCGCTTAAAATCAAATTCTTGTATGGAAAACGATTTGTAAAGCGTGTTTTTGCTGCGGTGCAATCGAAGTTAACGTTTTTTTTTCCTTTTTTTTCTTTGTAAATTAAAATTTTCTATGTATTAATTTCAGAACGCTCCAACACAAATTATTCCAAAGCAACTGAAAGCAATTCCTCAAAACAACCACAAACAAAAAATTCCACTAGTACAAGAAATACAACAGCGAATTCCACAACAGCAACAACAGGAAGCGATGGCAAATTCACCATGTTCATCGATGAGACGCAATTCCCCACGTGGGATGATTAAAAGTAGCAGGCAAAAGTAAAAACTAAATGTATTTAATTAGTAATATTCCAACTAAACGAAAATAAAAATAATTTACAAAAGTTCGAAGGATTTAGAAAGGAGAAAAATGCACTAGGTCTGTATTATACACGCGTAAACAATAAGAGTGAGTAAAAACAAAATAAAATAAAATAATAGTAAACAAAATTTAATAAAAAGTTATTAATACTTGAAAATTGTTATGATATTAAAGAAATTAGTAAAAACTAAATGAAAACAAATATATGCAATGAGTGCGATTTCAGTTTTCGATTGTGAATGAAAAAAAAAAAAACAATTTTTGTGATTCCTTTTTCGAGTTCTTAACGCAGGAACTTTAAGTTATATAAATGTATATAGCGTCAAGTAATTTACAATAACAAAAAATGTTAAATTATATTAATATAGTATATACATATATGTAAATTATATACAAATACATATACATATATAGTTAAATACATAAAACATACCACTGCATATACACACATATACAAAAAAATTGTCATTAATACTATTAACATTATTATTATTGTAATTATAGTTAAAAAATATTGAAATATGTTAAAAAAATAAATTAAATACGCAGTAGTTATAAACATAAATATTACATACATACATATGAGAAATACATAAAAAATATTATATTTATATATTATACATGCATATACATATATAAATATACTTGAAACGTACAAGCGTATATATGTATGTGTATGTAAATGCATTATTGCATGCAATTCTTATTAAAAATTAACTTTAAACAAATTTTTTAAATTAAAAAAGATATGTGAATAATTGAAATTATAAATTTTACTAAATAAATTAATTTATTGCAACAACGTAGCAGCATACAACAAACATAAGCCACGAATGTATGCAAAAAACCAAACCAAAAAATTATTTGTAGTTATATAAATCAAGAGCGCATTGATATGAAGAGAAAGCATGCCAATGTTTTACATACTAAAGACATATTATGTAAACATGCATACATACTATACAATCGCTACAAACAAAAATTATTTTTTAATTAATTAATTTTTCATACCAATCAAAGTTTAAATTTAAATTCTAAAATATATATACATACATACGTACATACACTTTTCGATAACAAAAATATATGTACATACACGTATAGTTAAACTTTTCAATACTGTGTTTTACCAACTTTACTGTTTGTGTAAATACTTAATTTTTACCTCTCAGTACATAAATATGTAAATACAACAAACATTCTATTCTTATTGTTAACCTTCACGTGCTGTTGTTATAAAAACTGTAAAAAAAATAGTAACTTCAAATTTCTTTATTGCCATAACTACTATATATAACGAAATGTTATAAATATAAGTAGTTAAAATATATATGATTGCCAATTTAATAAACAAATACTGTTTATTAACAAAGCAGGCAACACATACCAAAGCAAAGCATGAAAACTAAGTACCAAATATGAAGGAAATAGCTGAAAACTTTAAAACAACAAATAAAAACTATATTTGTAGCATAAAAAATAGTTAATACAAAGTAAAAATAAATAAATAAATATTAAACTGAAACAAATAAAATAAAAAAACCAGTTCGTTTGACCCCGAATATACCTCCTTTTCATTAATAAAAAAATTATATGTGCAAACCAGAAAAAATCAAAAATATCATTTGTTAAAGATATTACATATATATATGAAATTCTGCGTTTATGTATACGTAATTGTTAAGCAACTTTATATTAGTATTAATTTTAAGCCATTACTATGCAGTATAATTTCGATTTACGATAAAAACACAATTTCCTTATAATATTGATATTATTGTAATATATAGTTTTGTATATAAAATCCAACACTTACAATTTATGAAAACCGTTAAACGCTTGGCAAATGCTAAATAAAAAAAAAATATTTTTGTGCTAAAACGAGAAGATAATACTGAAATTTCTACCTACATAATTAATTCACACACTTTTATACTGTACTCTTTAAAACATACATACAAATTGCTTAATAAATTATAAAATCAAATTTTTTATATAAATATTAATAAATACACCTAAGTATGTATGTACTTTTATTTTCGTTTTTTCTTTTTGTTTTGATGGTTGAGACACAATTTCGTAGCGATCAAAGCCATTGGGTCAGCTTTGATCTATGGAATTGTGGGCAGCGACACATAACTTTTATTTGAATTTACTTAATTAAATAAACATAAGAATTTTTACTGCTGCAATTAAATGTTTATATACAAATTTAATATAAATTTTTTAAGCGCTATATATGTACATATACTATGCAAGTACATTACCGGTTATGGCACTCTCTTTTATATGTATGTATTTACTTTTATAGTTATAAAAAATCTCCACAAAATGATTTGGTATTAATTTCATTTTGATTAATACGAACAAAAAATTATGGAGTTAATGGAAAAATTAAAATGTCACTTTGGCACTATTAATTATTTTTGAACATTTATTAGCTTTAAGAAATAATGTATCATAAAATTTAATTGCAACTTGCTAACAAACTATACAAATATACATATGTGGATATGTATGAGTTGTCCGTAAAGTGTGCATATACAATACTAAATGCATACGGATATACTAAGAGAAACAAAAGAAGAAAAAATTTCGCCATTTTACTGTTATTCTTGCATTTCTTTTTAAACAAAAATTTTATTAACAAAAAGCAAGAGAGTTGTTGATCAACTTAGCAGAAAAAAATTTATACAAATAGCAATAAAAAATACATGCATAACTGAAAGTATCAGCTGCAACAAGTAACAAACGCAAACAAAAACATATCTTTTTGGGCAAAAAGCAACGGAAATCTAGTGGTCTTATGTACGTAGATAGCAAAGAAAATGTTGAAAAATTTTAAGAAAATAGCAAACGAATTTCAACTGGACTAGAGATATGTATTTACAAAAAAAAAAATTAAACTCAGAAAGTTTAAATAATTTGCTGCACTTTTCAACAGTACCAAGGTTTAGTTTGGCAATATATAAATATATTATTTTAACAACATTTATTATTTTTAACCACATTTCATATTTTTTTACATTCATTTTGTTTTTTGACAAAATTTAAAAATTTTTGGTTTTTTAACCATAATTAATAAATTTAAAGTTTTGCACTGCTGTAGTTGCAGAAGTTTTCTACTTACGTTATTAACAGCTGTTGTAGTAAGCGTTTCGTAGAGGATGCTTGCGAAGTTAAGATTTTCTGTGGTTATGTTGATACTAAAAACTTGTATGAGTTTGAAAGCCAAAGCAACCAATTACTTCTAATGATTCCAATTTATATTAGCATGTATTATTTGGTTTTCCCGACAGACACGCACTACATCAAACATTTAATAAACATTTTTGCTCCCGCACGACACTTTGCAGCACTTTAGAATACACTTGCTGCCACGGTTATTTTACGTTGCTAATAATACACTTCAGATTTAGTGGAAACACTGCATAACTCAATTTTACTTTAAAATTTACACATATTAAGTATTTCCATTTCTTAATCAATTTAATATTTGCACGCACTTCAGTTGAAATTCTAAGCAAACGAAAAGGTTGAATATAATTTGTAACGGACCGCCAATAACAGTGATGACAAATAGAAATGATAACAAACACAAACAATACGAACCAATAAACACAGCGCAGACTAAACAGTGCAAATATCGATAAGTACACATATGAAATGCTCCACTAATTCATTATACATTTTAAATAGCTGCTAATGAATACTTGTTACTAAATTATAGACACATCTACAATAACAGTCGTTCGCAAAAAGCACTTTTAACAATTTTGTTCTTCCATAGCAGAACAATGTGAAATGCGAAATGCTCTGGGAGCAAAGCCGGTACCACCTAAAACACGAAACATATAACTGAGGAACTATAACTATCTACACTTAATAAATCTACAATTTCGAAAACTTATATATAATTAAAAGGCGAAAAGTCGCGTTTGCCAATATATCAAGTTTGCAAGTGTATGTGAATTTTCCAACAATTACAGTTCACTTCAAATAATTGTAACTGGAAATAGTATTTTTCGATTTTTTATTTTTATAATAATTTAATTTTTGAATTTTATATCCTCCTGGGACAGGCAAAAGGAATAGCAGCGGTTTAAAAACGTAACGATAATCACAATAACTAATGAAATTGCTGAAAAAAGATTTCAAATAGCCATTACATTAAGACATAGTGTCGATATATAAATGAGGAAAATCTGGAAATCCCACTACTGCAAGAGAACTATTTATAGCAAGAAGTGTGAAACTATTTTTGAAAAACGTAACAAAATATATTGAAAAAATAGTTAAGCGTAAAAAACAGTTGTTACATAAATAAAATACATACTGCATTATATTAATTTTAATGTTTTTCTGCTGAAATGAATGTACCTAAGTTTTTATTTATTTCAAAAGACTGAATTATTGAAATTGTTATTGTAACGCGCAACTGTATAATTTAACAGCATTATTGAGACAAAAATTGTAGTTGAAATTTAAATAACCTATACAAAGTTTGAAAATATTGGCAAATAAACGTAAAACAAGCTAAATAAAGTGGAATCAGTAAATGATATGTATGTACTTGAAATATTAAACTTACAAATAATAAAACAAAAAAAAAAACTTTACTTAATTGAAATTTAACAAATTTTAATACTACTTATACATTGCAATTGGATTCTATTGTATTACAGTCAAAATGCAAAATTTATGCAGTTTAATGTTAAAAGCTAACGCATATATTGACTTAAAAATACATACTAACATAAAAAGCAAATAGTTAAAAAATATTTAACAGAACAACTTATGTAACTTACCTATTTAACAACAAAAATAAAGAAGAAAAAACTACCAATAGCAAAAATATTAAGGAAATTAGTAACTTGTTATAAAATATACAAAACAAATACTCATTGAACAAGTTCTTAAACAAAAATGAAATTAAATGAGAACGTGCAACTCATTAAGGTACATTTTTCTTCATTTGATTTATGTGTTTATCACTCTGAATGAGATTTAAATCATTAAATACCTAAATTAATATTTAAAAGTAAAAAAGAAGTAAAAAAATAAACAAAAAAAAATAAAAAATTTGTTTGCTAACATTAATGCTTGTTGTTTTATTTTAGAGTTATTAAGAACTAAAAATGACAGCTAAAACTCCTCATTTTTTAATTATTATATAAATAAATTTTTTAAATTTAAACGGCTTCGTTTTTCATAACAAAGTTGATTTTAGTTTGCTTTGAAATCCTACTTTTCATTTCCTCTTCCTAAAATCGATATAAAAGCATTTATCGATAAATTCTCTCCACAGAATGACAGGACTCATACAAGACAGCATACAACAATACGCTTATACATAATAAACACAGCTCGAAAAATCATTACTTTTGCATTGTTGGAAAATTTTCGTGGCTGCATTAAAAAGCGCATTAATTCTCATTTAAACAAGGTATAAATATAGAAATTATACAAAATGTGCGCAATAATACAATAAAATCAGTTTATATCACGAAATTATTGAAATGTGTAAAAAATACTAGTAAATTAAGTTTGCAATCATACGCCCCTTTGCCGAAAAAGTGAGACTTCGCTGACACTGAGTGACACATATTTATGTACATATGTACACATGTACATATGTATCTATATTTTTGTATACGCTCAGCGGTTGTGTAGACGTGCCGGAAGATATTGATTAAAAGCAAATGAAATTTAACTAAAAGTTATTATATTAATTAGCAAGCATAATAATTATTTGGTTTCGCGCTCTCTTTCTGCAGTTAAACTCAATTCTTAAGACAACATGACTGACTCCAAGTATTTTACAACTACTAAGAAGGGTGAAATCTTTGAACTCAAATCCGAGTTGAACAATGACAAGAAAGAAAAGAAAAAGGAAGCTGTGAAGAAGGTATAGTCAAATAGCAAACATACTGATACACAAATACTTAATATTTCCTGTCAATATTTAAGGTCATCGCCAGCATGACGGTGGGCAAAGATGTATCTGCGCTATTTCCCGATGTCGTCAATTGTATGCAAACAGATAATTTGGAGTTGAAAAAATTGGTATACTTGTATTTAATGAACTACGCCAAATCGCAGCCGGATATGGCAATAATGGCTGTTAATACTTTTGTAAAGGTAGATATTTAATTGTATACGAGGCAAGGTTTTTACATTTTAGTTACTATGCAGGATTGTGAGGATTCCAATCCACTCATACGCGCATTGGCTGTGCGCACCATGGGCTGCATACGTGTTGATAAAATCACCGAATATTTATGCGAGCCACTACGCAAGTGCTTGAAAGACGAAGATCCTTACGTGCGCAAGACAGCTGCTGTATGCGTCGCAAAGCTTTATGATATCTCCTCCTCAATGGTAAATGCAGTATATATTTATTTTTTGTATGCAAATTTCTAATACATGTACATTAGGTAGAGGATCAAGGCTTTTTGGATCAGCTTAAGGATCTACTCTCTGATTCAAACCCCATGGTTGTGGCTAACGCCGTTGCTGCGCTAAGTGAAATCAATGAGGCTAGTCAGTCTGGCCAACCGTTGGTTGAAATGAATTCAGTAACTATCAATAAATTACTCACTGCACTTAATGAGTGCACCGAATGGGGACAAGTGTTTATACTCGACTCGCTGGCCAACTACAGTCCCAAAGACGAGCGTGAGGCGCAGTCTATTTGCGAACGTATTACACCACGTTTGGCACACGCCAATGCGGCAGTGGTTTTGAGCGCTGTAAAAGTGCTCATGAAACTGTTGGAAATGCTTTCAAATGATAGCGACTTCTGCGCAACGCTCACAAAGAAATTAGCGCCACCATTGGTTACACTGCTCTCGTCAGAGCCTGAGGTGCAGTATGTTGCTTTACGTAACATTAATTTGATTGTGCAGAAACGGCCCGACATACTTAAGCACGAGATGAAAGTATTCTTTGTCAAGTACAACGATCCCATTTATGTGAAATTGGAAAAACTTGACATCATGATACGTTTGGCTAATCAAACCAACATTGCCCAAGTGCTCAGCGAGCTGAAGGAGTACGCTACAGAGGTGGATGTAGATTTCGTGCGCAAGGCAGTACGTGCCATCGGACGCTGCGCCATTAAGGTAATTATAACTTATTTTGGTTTTAAGTTTTTTTTTTTGTAAATAATTTTTTAATATAAATTTTTTCTCGTCACTTTAAGGTTGAGCCGTCGGCTGAGCGCTGCGTTTCCACGCTACTCGATCTGATTCAAACCAAAGTCAACTACGTGGTACAAGAGGCAATTGTTGTCATCAAGGACATCTTCCGCAAATACCCGAACAAATACGAGAGCATTATCAGCACATTGTGCGAAAATCTCGACACGCTAGATGAGCCAGAGGCACGTGCCTCTATGGTTTGGATCATTGGCGAGTATGCCGAACGGATTGACAACGCCGACGAACTGCTCGATAGTTTCTTGGAAGGCTTCCAAGACGAAAATGCACAAGTGCAACTGCAACTGCTAACCGCCGTCGTCAAGCTGTTCTTGAAACGCCCATCTGATACACAAGAGTTGGTGCAGCATGTGCTCTCATTGGCAACGCAAGACTCCGATAACCCCGACTTGCGTGATCGCGGTTTCATATACTGGCGCCTGCTGTCAACCGATCCAGCTGCGGCCAAAGAAGTTGTCTTGGCTGACAAACCGTTGATTTCGGAAGAAACTGATTTGCTTGAGCCTACGCTATTGGACGAGCTGATCTGTCACATCAGCTCATTGGCTAGTGTGTACCACAAACCGCCCACGGCATTTGTTGAAGGACGCGGTGCTGGCGTACGCAAATCGCTCCCAAATCGTGCACCGGCAGCCGGCACTGCCGAGCCGGAGGCTGGTGGCGAAGCTATGGTCATACCAAACCAGGAGTCGTTGATTGGAGACTTGCTATCTATGGACATTAATGCGCCCGCCATGCCTGCGGCTGCGCCAACCACCAGCAATGTTGATCTGCTAGGTGGCGGTTTGGATATTTTGGTAAGCATATAAGCATCTTTTATATGAAATTATTCTATAAAATATTGACTTTATCACCGTTACAGCTTGGCGGCGGTCCAACCGAACCCGCAGCTGGCGGCGCTAGCAGCCTGCTTGGCGACATCTTCGGTCTGTCCGGCGGCGCTCTCACTGCAGGCGTGCAAATACCGAAAATCGTTTGGCTACCCGCCGAAAAGGGCAAGGGACTCGAAATACAAGGCTCATTCTCGCGTCGCAACGGTGAAATCTTTATGGATATGACACTAACCAACAAAGCTATGCAGCCAATGAGCGGTTTTGCCATACAATTGAACAAAAACAGCTTCGGCTTGATGCCTGCCTCACCCATGCAAGTGGCACCATTGCCACCAAACCAAACCACTGAAGCCACACTGCCACTAGGCACACACGGACCGGTGCAACGCATGGAACCATTGAATAATTTACAAGTTGCTGTCAAGAACAACATAGACATATTCTATTTTGCGTGCTTAGTGCATGGTAATGTGCTCTTTGCCGAGGACGGTCAGCTGGATAAACGTGTGTTCTTGAACACCTGGAAGGAGATACCCGCTGCCAATGAGGTACAATACAGTCTAAGCGGTGTAATTGGCACCACCGATGGCATTGCCTCGAAAATGACCACCAACAATGTATTTACCATTGCCAAGCGCAACGTGGAGGGTCAGGACATGCTGTATCAGTCGCTCAAATTAACCAACAACATTTGGGTGCTGCTCGAACTAAAGCTGCAGCCGGGCAATCCCGATGCTACGCTCAGTCTTAAGTCGCGCTCGGTGGAGGTGGCGCCCATGATTTTCGCCGCCTACGAGGCCATCATACGCTCACCATAAGCAGTCGGCGCGTGGAAATAAGCAGCATTAACAACACTTGTTAAAGTTTAATGCATAAAATATGCCGTATATGAAACCAACTGTATGCAATTACTCAATTCAAAATTTATGCAAATATCGAAATATAAGTATTCTAATACAGCGCAAATTTATTCCCCAATTATAATTTTGTTTTCATAAATTGTTGTAAGCAGAATGTTACGAATTGCGAAAAATGTTAAATGTTAATCAAATTAAATAATAACTAATATAGAAAAAATATATGTGGTCTGTCGAAAAGTTGTTCGAGTGAAACATTCCTAAGCATTGAAATTTAAAAACAATTGCGATTGCTTTAAAGTATGGAATAAAATCAATATTAATATACATATATTACAAACATACATACATGCTATATACATACATACATATATAATAAAAAAAAATATTTGAAAAAATAAAATATAGATTTTGAATTTCGGAAATTTCAAAAAAGTGTGGGTTCGACCATATCGATATTCGATGTCTTTATGCGCGTCAAAAGAATAAAAATTCCTTTAAAATATTTCTTCTTAATTCCAAATAAATGCACTTTGTCAAATAGTAAGCATCGAAATAGCACGTTT
The DNA here is from genome assembly GCF_023373825.1 of Bactrocera dorsalis. NCBI lineage: Eukaryota > Metazoa > Arthropoda > Insecta > Diptera > Tephritidae > Bactrocera > Bactrocera dorsalis. The sequence goes on from NC_064306.1 coordinate 3,395,977, forward strand.
TCGCTTTAAAATGTGATTTCTGCAACAACAACAACAGCAACTACGCTACATTCGTATTCACAACAAGGCATATTGCATTTCGAGGAAATCATCAAGATACACATCACATTACCGAACACGAACAGATATTCCAAGTATAATGAAAATCCAGTGCAAACAACCCACAAAATTTCGCCGAATCGTACTCGCTGCACAGCTGATGTGCCAGACATGAACTTTTAATTCAGTTGAAAGATTTCTTAACTCTTTAATGAAGCTATTTGTATGGTGGATACTTCTTGGAATGGCAATCAGTTGGCTGCGCTTCTTGTTTGTGTAAATTTTTTGTTATTTTTAGTTTAAGTTTTCGAAAACGAGTTGCGTATAAAATCCGTAAAATTAAAAAATAATCGCAAACGACGAGTTAATTTTAAAAAATCTTAATATAGAACTATCATAATCTCTATAGAATGAAGTTAGGTCTAACTAGAGCCCGAAATGACCCTTCTAGAGACATTCGCTCTTCGAGTGCGTAGCCTGAAGTTAGTCAAAGAACTGCGAATTCTTCATTTGAGGTTTGATTTGAAGACAACTTTTAGCTTGAACCCTAGGCTCGGACATGAATGGAAAGGTTGTGCTATATTTCATGATTACATCGTAGATGACGTAAACAGTTAATATACGGTTAGTGGTCTTAACAAAACCATTTAGTCTACCAAGATAGACTAAGTGAACGAAATTTTACGAAAATTAGCTTAGTTAATTTGTGTTCGGAGAGTTTCTCTGAGCCTCTGGGCTATAGTCAATGTTTCATTTACTTTTGAGATCATTAATACCGCGATATCACGGTCTTAATTTCCTCTTTCTTCCTTCCTTACTCTACTAAATTGGGTTTCTCAGCGTAATTGGCAATATCAGCTGTTTTTTGAGCCATGAAATAAGTAAATATAAACCGTTGAAAATTAAAAATAGTAAAAAAATATAAAAATAGTAAAAAAAAAAAAATAAAAAATAGTAAAAAAAAAAATAAAAAATAATTTAAAAAAATAAAAAATAATTAAAAAAAATAAAAAAAAAAACATAAAAAATAATTAAAAAAATAATAATAATTAAGAAAAAAAATATATATATTTTAGTTAATAATAAATAAAAAACATAAAAAATAATTAAAAAAATAAAAAATAATAAAAATAATTAAGAAAAAATATATATATTTATTAGTTAATAATAGAGTTTTAAATTAAAAAATAATAAAAGCAAAAAAAATATCAAAAATTTTGCAAACAAATGTTGAAGAAAATATGTATATTCGAAGTACGTAAATATAACCTCTATTCATATTCAATTTAAAAAAGGATAAGTAAAACTTAAAAGAATTACAGAGAAATAAAAACTAAACAATAAAAAACAAATTAACAAAAAAAATTTAATTAAAAAAATATTTGTAAAAATTAAAGGATCACATATAAAAATAAAAAAATGAGAAATTTAGAATATGGTATACTATTATACTCTCGAAAACTTCGCCCGTTTAAATGATGAAAACAACATTTTATACACATTAATAATTAATAATTAATATTTTTATTTTTTTTAGTTTTTGCTTACAATTAATACAATGTAATATCTAGCTTAAACTACAGAAATTAAAATAGCATGACATACATAAATATATATATGTATATATATCTTTTTTTTTAAACGTTATATTATGTACTTTTTTTGTTTTATGTATGTATTTTTTTTTTGTTTCTTTAGCAGAACGCAAGGCCACAGGAATAAAAAAAAGTGAGTTACTGCAAAAATACAAAAAAGTTTATTAAAAAATATATTTTTTAAGGAAACTATTCAACAATGCCACAGTTGGCTTTGAAAAATAATGCGAAGCCATTTAGATCATCAATCTTAACCTAAAAGAAAAATCATCTGTTGGTAAATAGAGTTAGACTATAATATATAAAACTAAGAGTTTTACTGAGATTACTTGATTTTTAGCTAACGTTATGAAATACAGGAAAATACTTCTACAAAACAATGGGTTAAAACAAAATGAATTACAAAGTAAAATAAAATACAACAAAATGTATTAATAAATATAAAAAGAAAAATAAAAAAGATTAAAAAAGTTTTAAGGTTATTTAAACAAAATTAAGAATTTAATTAAAAAAAAAATAATATTTAAAAAATTAAAGAATTTACTAAAAGAAAATTAAAAATTAAATAATTAAAAAAATTTAAAACTAAACAATTTTAAAAAAGTTAAAAATTTAAGAGTTTATTAGATAAAAATAATTTAAAAAATTTTAAAATTTATTATTAGTTAAAAAAATTATTTAAATTAAAGAATTTTAAAAAAAGTTTTAAATAATAAAGAATTTATTTAAAAAAAATTAAAATTAAATAATTAAAAAAAGTTATGTAAATTAAAAAATTTTAAAAATGAAATAATTAAAAAAAGTTAAATTAAAGAATTTAATAGAAAACAAAAATGTATGAAATTTTTAAAATGTATTAAAAGAATTTTGATTTTTTAAAACATGATAATTAAAAAAAAATCAAAAACATTACAAAACACCAATTAAAAACGAAAAAACGGAACATTTTTCTACTTTTTCTAATCCAAACCATAATTTAGTGGTCAATAGGTTTACCATCTAGAGATCTAAAGACACCAGTACAATTTTTTTAATACGATAGAATTTTGATAGATTACTCGTATGTTAAATGCAATTTCATATAACGCATGACACCAAATATGTTATATACTATTTATCATTCCTAATTGGCAATAAACATAATATTTCTAATACAAGTGATAAGATAAAGGATAATAAAATATTCTTTTTGTCTTATTTGCACAAATTACGCGCAGTTATTTCACTGTTCATACGTTTATACGAATTTGACGAAAGAAATATGCATTATTTGAGTGACAGCTATAGAAATGCTAGACTAACATGGCGCAATATGCTTACTATGTACATGTATATATGCTTATGACTGTATATTTATATAAATAATATAATCAGTTTCATTAGTAATACTATTTTGTTGTTGCAGTGACAAAAACAATCTCAGTTTCATTAAAAAGCAGCGTCGACATTCGCCATTCATGAATGCCAGCGATCGGTGTACTTTACTTGTTTACGGGAAACACAAAAATTTTTCACATTAATCACATATCTATATTAGTGATAAACAGTTGTCTCATAATTTGTTATTATATAAAATACCACACACCGACATACATACATACATATGTATATAAGTTATGAGCTTTATATTGAAATTATACTAAGTATCATGGTGAATGTTAAAATTTATACTAAAAGCAAATAGTACGTGATGAAATTCACAAACGACTATCAACCGCTATCAACTGTATAATTAACATGTTTTAAATGCGTGTTGAAAAACAATTTTTGTAGCTTAAAAATATATATTATTATTTAGGTTTGTAAAGCATTAATTTTAAAGCATATATGTTTATGTGTAGACAACCTCAAATGAGTCAAATTACAATTCTTATTTAATTAACATATTCGTTTAGCATAAATCACTTGAAAAGTTAAAATTTTATTATAAACATTGTTAAAAAAAACCAATAATAATTAAACAAAATTAAAAAACAAACCAAAAATAAAAATATATAAAAATTACCAAAATTAATAACTAAATGAAAAGAAACATTAAAAGAAAGAAAATCACAATTAACTCAAAATAATAATAATTAAATAACAATAATTAATTAATATTAAAAAGATTAAATAAATAATTAATAAAAAAATAAACAATTAAAATTTCTAAATTTTCAAAATCAAAAAAAAAAAAAAATAAAAAAAAATAAAAAAAAACATTTAAAAAACGAAAAAACTTAAAGAAAAGGGGGGAAAAAATATTTTTTTCAAAAACGATGAAAACACTAGAAAGCATAAAAAACTCGCTTTACAAACATACATTTTCATTTAGTTTGAATTAATTTATTAGATTTGTTTACTATGCTATAGTATATTCTTAGTTTAAACTATGCTTTGCAAATTAATTTTTTGTATAGTTATTTCGCTTTCATGATACTTATTTGCTTTTATACTTAGGTACGCGTACATTATTCTTAAGCACTTTATATATTTGTACGTGTATAGTGTTAATCTCAGATTTTATGAAAGTTTATTTTATGAAAGTTTATGAAAATTTGTACGTAAAAGCTGAATAACTGCTACGAAAAATCAAAATCATATTTTAAGGTTACATTTGAAAAAAAAAATGAATATGAAAAACTGAAATTCGGCTTCTATAATTGACGCAGTTAATGTAATTTTTTTTAATATACATACATATGTATAATATTTTTTGCAAATCACTAAAAAATTGTATTGACGGATCAATATGAAAAGCTTTCGTTAACTAATACTTAAAATTTTAAATAAAATTAATCAAATTAATTGTCCTACATTAATATGTTCAAAAAATTAAAAAAATATGCGTTTTTAAAACTATTTTAGCCTTAAAACTTAAATGATTACCAAGTATTTAACCATAATGTCAAATTAATACTATCGGGTAAGCATTTAGCCTTCAATAATTTAAAAATAAAACATTAAAAATGTTATAGTGAACTTTTAAGTGAACGAATTCGTAAAACTGTAAGCAAATCGAGTTAAAATGCATTACAGCGTCACTTCAACTGCCAGAAAATGTTTTTGCTGCCTTCCCAAACTTTTAAGGTTAGAGTTCAACACATGCCACTGCATATGTACTCGTATGTATATATTTTACCTGCATGTATTTGTATAGCAAAATACCAAATCGAATTTTGTAGAGCTACAAACACAGTATTTGTTGTTGTTTACATATTTTATGTTGCACATGCAGTTGACTGCATTTGTTGTTGTTAACCCTCTAATGCCTATGCTGCTGACCGAATTCATTCATTTCACGTTGTGTCACATAGCCCATGAGACGCGGTTTAGTATCAGCTTGCTCTGGCCTGTGTGCTGTAGGCGCGCCCTGTGTCGGCGTTAGTTTGCCCAGCGCATCCAATGTTGTGTAACCGCTGAAATTCGTTATATTGGCATTGTTTAACGGCGAATGCGAGTCGCTGGCGCTCGCTGTTATCGGCGTGTTAAAGAGTAATGCTTGCAAAGTGCTTGGTTGCACGTAGGCGCTGTTGGATTGGCTGCCAGCAGCCGCTCCAGGCGTTGGTGCTTTATCATCGGCACTTGTGTTGGTGTTAACTGAGATTGCTGCACCCGTAACCTTTGGCTTATGTGCCTCAAGACTATCAACCGTTATATAACCGTTATTATTGCCAGCTGCGGCTTTCGGCTGCTGTTTCTGCTCTGTCCATATTGCTGGTGCTGCGCGCAAATCACTTGCATTTATATAATCGCTATTCGTACCTGCTTCAATGCCGCTGGCGCCTATTTGTGGCGGTTCAGCCCAAGCGCTGGGTGTGCTTAAAGCTGTGGGCTTTATGTAGCCATTATGGCCGACGGATTCATTTGCACTCTGTGCTGCTGTTGTTCCTGGTGTGTTTTGCGTTGGCCACTGTGGCAGCGTGGTCGGGCTAATGTAACCGCTGAAAGCGTTATTTGGTGGCGCAGTGTTCTTTTCCGTTGCTGCCGCAATTAACGTATTCGCTTGCACATAGCCGTGCGCGCTGGGTGGTGCAGTTACTGTGGCGTTCGCTTGTACTGGCGCCTTTGGCTGCATCCATGCCTGCACGTTGTCCGCCATCACGTAACCGCCAAGCACACCACCGGTTTGCACTTGCGCAGCTTGCACGTAGCCAGTAGGCTCCTCGGCTATGCACTGTAACGGTACTGCATCCTGTGCGCCCAGTTCGCTGTTAGCGCCACCACTACTACTTGTGCTGTCTATCAGGGAGTCAGCCGAACTTTCAGAGTTCAAGTAATCGCGCTTGTGATAGGCCAAATCCTCCTCACCACTTTCATTTTCTGAATTCTGCGTTTCCGCCAGTCCGCTAATACTACGTCCGAAACGCAGTCCTCCGCTCATGTAGCCCAAGTCATTCTGCTGTCTGCTTAACAGGTGATGCTCCTCGATGTGCAATCGCTCGTTGCTGTCGCTGAGCGGCTGAGCGTTAATGTTACGTGAGGTTGGCGTTGCTATGAAATCGACGACACCAACGCTACTACAGTTGACTATGTTGCTGTTGTAACCGCCGCCGCCACCGCCACCGCCATTCCGCTCCTTCGTGAGGTAGGCATCCACAAGCGCTGCGGGCAGCGTGCATTGTATATCACTCATCATTTTCCATTTTTTCGTTGCGAAGAACATGAGCGCCATCAGCATCAGCGATGTGCAGACAATCATTAAGGTGATAACTGTAATTTTTCCTAGCTGTCGCTGTGAACAACCAAAACTTGTCAGCGGATACCAGTCCGATTTATACAACAAATAATTGTCTTTTTTGTGATATTGCATCAGTGCAGCCTTTTCCCGTTCCACATCCGCTGGATTGTCAGTACCGACACATGCATATTCATCGTTGTATTCGTAATTATTTGCATCGGGATCGAATTCGGTTTGGTATGCAATCACATCCTTCGGATTCACTTCGTTATTCTTGATCAAGCCCGCATTGATCGCACGCACTTCCACGTTGGTTTGATAGTCCGGATCGGGGCAGGCGGGCACACGCAGCACGCAACTAGTGCCGAAAACAACGGCTATGCGACGACGTTCGACATAATCACCGCGCATCACGGTTACAGCGACCTCATAGTAATCAACGCGACCGCCAGGCTGGCTGGGGCGGAACCACTTCAGCTGCACTTTATTGTTACTTGTTATTGTTTCGGAGTGAGCCATTTTAGAGGGGGCTAGTGAAAGAGGACATTATTCAAATGGTGAACAGAGAGATAGTGATAGATATTATATTTTTTGAGTAAAAATTAAATATGTATAAAAAAGTTTTTAGCTATAGAAAATGAACGCAAACAAAAACATCACCTAAAAAATAATACAAAATAAAAAATTTAAAACAATAAAAAAAAAATTAATTTAAATAAGATTTAGGTACAATTTTAAAAAACTTTTTATTAAAAATTAAATTTTTTTTTTAATTTTTTTCTCCTTTTTGTTGAAATAAATAAAAATATCCACATTTAAAAAATTAATTGGAATCAATTAAATTTTAATTTAATCATCGAAATATTCTATAGTGTAAACTTACCGCTCATATAAGTTGTGAAGTGAATATCATTGCTGTGATTGGACTTGTACCTTGTGACCGCGATAACAAACACTTTATATGAGGTAAAACTGGTGAGATTCTCCAAAACGAAACTGATCTCGTCGGCGTAATCCAAGCGCGAGGCATTAACTACAAACTCATTATTGTTTAGCTTGACAATATACTGACGTATATAACCGTTGGCTTCACTCGGCGCCAGCCAAGTGATTTTCGCACTTGTATTTGTTAGCTCGGTCACTTGTAATTGTCGTGGTGGCGATGGTGCCGCTTCCAATGTACGCACCAGTAGTTGGTCATTCGGCTTGCCCGCCTTTACGTTGGAGAACATAAACATTTCCAAACGATACAGAGTAAAGGGTTTTAAACCTGTTATATTATACTTATTCCAATTCTTATCGATTGTTATGATAGTCGGGTCGCTAACACAAGCAGCCCTTTCAGCTGGCACAGTCTTGACGCTGCTGAATGGCTCAAACAGCCCACTCTCTACACTAGGCGGTGTTATGCTGTCGGTATCTGGTGTATTCGCCACCTCGCAATAGGTTAGATTGTAGCCGCTTAAAATTGATGGGCAAACTGTCTTCGAGCTCCACTGCACGCGCAATTCCGTGGCGGAGATGGACAAGATTTCGGGTTCCATAGGTTCAAAATCGGCATTCACATCTACGCTGCAAGACGTCCAATGCATACCGGTATTATAATCAATATAATTAGCGGATACGGCTAGCGTTAACGAGTGATCATGTTCGGCCGATTGTGGTTCCGTAGCAAAGCGTTGCGTTTTGCTGCTCACTTGACGGAAGTGTATTGAACCCTATGCGTTTGAAGTAAAATATAGGTTATGGAAATTTATTTTTTGTTTATTTTATTAATGACACTTACTCTGCAATCTGTGGGCATGGCCAGTTTCGAATAACACCAATATACCGTATAATTTTGTAGACCCTCCTGCGCTTGTGGTGGCAGCCATGTTAGCGTGTAGGAACGATTTGTCTCATGATAGACATTATGTATGGAGTGTGGTGTATGGTGCTTGGCTAATCTACTCGTCTGTGGGTATATGGTAATGACATTAGCTGTAGAGGATTCCCCCATATGATTGCTACTGCTTATCTCGAATGTATAGTGCAAATTATTGTGCCATTCGAAAATAGCAAAATTTGCCTCTAGTTGTCGTCGCCGCGGTGCTCTGTAACAATTTAGCATATATTTTGTAATTTATTTCGGTTAATTTTCTTTTACTCAGTAATGTGGATGACAGTCCTCAAGCATGCGTATAGTAATTTTTTTTAACTTCATTGGTTTTAAATATTTTAAAAATAACTAAAGTAAAAATTTTCATTCATTCAACTTTTTTTTTATTTTATTAAGCAAAAAACCGCAATGTTATGTGTCATATTATTTTTGAATTAAAAATATACATTTGTGTGTATTTGTGTATGTATGTTTATTGATAAGCCACGCAAACAAACACTTTGGGGGATACACTGAAAAAGGTTATTGGATCAGTTGTGATTAGTGGCGAATTAGTAAAATTTTGTGCTTATCAGTGACGTTTTTTGTTATTTTTTTATTTTTAAATTAAATTAATATCGTTTTTTTAATATAACAATTTGGGTTTCATTAAAAAAAAAAACTATAGAAAAATGAAATGTGAAGCAAATTCTTGAAATACACAAAAATGCAATCAAAACCATGAATGATAGAATATTTCGATACGGGTTCATAACTATTTTCAAAGCTCCTTTGAAACGTTTGTTATGCTAAATTATAAAAAATAATGAATTTTGTATTACCACCGAAGCGACCGCAAATCCCACTTTATAGATAAATTTTACTTTTAGAGAAGTTATTTTCCAAGAAGCGCTCAAATATTTATAAATTATCTACACACGTATCTAAACATAAAGATCATTCTTTCTTAAAAACGTGCACATGCGAGTATATGATTACACAATTTTTGTTTATACAGCAAAATAGATTTTACTAGTGTTTAGCGCTTGTATACATAGGTACATATGTAAGTAGCTTGAAGCCCCATATTTACAACGATTGAGTGTTACGCAGATAATTAACAAATTTAAATAGAAATCAAATTCACCATTACAAAACAAAACGAGTACAACAGCCGAGCGCACAATTAAGCAACTATAAGTACATACGACACACATAAGCACATACATATATTTTATAACACTTAAACAATTAATTCTTGGGAAACACAGACAGTTTGGCACATTGCTTAGCCAGCAAGTATTTTGTTATTTTTCTCTTTAATTGTGGTTATTTTTTTTATTTCGACTTCTTTTCATCATCACATACACAAATACAGACATGTATAACTTATAATTATACATTGCAGAAAATATTATATTTAAAGCCGAAACGAGCTTTTTTGTTGTATTAGTCAAGTTCTAATATTATAAAAAAAAAGCATATTCCCAGAAATATCTCATGCAATGCCTTTGACCTACTGAAGTACGAAAAATTCTTCAATTGCTCAACGCTTTTAAAATACATTAATTGTTCACTGCTTATCAATTTGCGTGAAACAACCAAATCGAAATATAAATAAATTTAAGCTCTTTAATGCAAGCTACTGTAACAGTAAAGGAATATTGAATATTTCCTTTTCCGCTGTTATAAGGAACAATAACAATCAATATGTAGATACAATTTCTCATCTATTGAGCACATTTAATCTGTTTGTATTAACTGATAGGAAAAGGCTCGCAACTAGCGTAACAATGTATATTTGAATGTATAGTATGACAAACTGTTTATTTACTTTCTTATCAACTGTTGAGAATTACTTTACTTTACAATTTCTATATCAAATACTTCCGGTCACTTAAGTGGTTAAAAAATAGAAATAAGACACGTTCAACAAATACAAGTTTACCTCGTTTGTCCATTGACGGCCTTTTCCAAAGCGCGTATTATATACGTAAAATTGTCTCCATTCTCCTCCCATTTTTCTAATTGCTCCCAATACAGCCGTACTTCGGTTTCCAGCGGATTTATATAAAAACCGCCATTATCGGTGCGTGGTGGCCTATCTGGCACACGAGGTTTAGTACGGAAACGATACTTAAAGGTTTGGCTCCACATATCCTCACCGGCAACGGCCGTTCGCACTTTAACACGTAAACGCAACTCATAAGAGTAGTGGGCATATGGCAGCTCCGTTAATGACAATTTACAACCGCCATCAACACGCATCACTCGCACTTGTGAACTGATATTTTCTACTGCGAAACCATCTGGCTGTAAGAGTACTTCCCACTGTAAGCCGCGGTGTTTGTTAGGTGTGTATGAGTCATATTTTGGCATGCTCCAAATTGCATCCATACTATCAGTGGTTAATTTTATAATATGAAAATCTTGACCTGGTCGCGCTGGCACCATCACATTCAAGTTATTTATGGTAAATTCTTGCTTATAGCTGCCTAAAGCATTAATACTGTGAACTTTAAAGTGATATTCCTCAACTTGTGGTCGATAAGAATGCTCTGCGGTAATGTTACAAACCACTAATGGTTTCATATCAAAATTACAGTAGGCCGGTGTTTCATAATCAGGTGAATTTATGTAGTACGTGAGATTGTATTGTGTAAGTACTGCATTCTCCGGTTGTGTGAAATTACAAACCATATATTCGAAATCAAAACTGCGACAATTGAATTGATTAACATCGCGCGGCGGAGTACCCACGTAAATGGTAGATTCTGCAATCGCATCTCCATCACATTTACAAAGGAGTCGTAATGACTGCTCGCGTTCACTGTGAAACATATATACAATGTAGCTACTATTCACTACCAATATGTCCTTATCAGGTACGTGTTGGCCGGTAAGTTGATTTATGAATGTTAATTTGCAAGGATCATCAAATCGGTTAGGATTTATAAGACACGATATATTCGCACTGCCGCCCACATTAACATCAACATGCGGTGGTCTTGTCTCACCTACATCATCCTCATGGAACGCGTTCGCTAAGTTTGCTAAACACAACACAATTGTTGCGATGCTAACGTATCGCAATAATTCTTTCATGTTGCATATACTACTGTACGATATTTTGCCACTGTCTAATATATGTATGAAGTGCCCGAAAGCAACCAAATTGTTTCACCTTTTTGCGGTTTTATTGCAGAGGCAGCGATTTGTCCAATTCGCGGAAATATGCACGCTATGCAGTACCTTCTTGCACTTGCACCACAATCACACACTTCCCCTCCTTTGTTTCTCTTATGTATGTGATCTACACTGCGTCCTTCTGGCGTATGTATGCACGCACACACAATACTATGTACAACAGTGCAGATCGAATTCGAATTCTCGGAAATTCGTTTACTTAGAAAATGACCTTTCTGGGAAAATTTAATATTGTTTATATTAAAATTTTATATTTTTCACAACATTATGAATTAATTAAAGTCACACATTTCATAATTCTTCATTGCATGTTACTTTTTCACCAAATTTTGTGTTTTTGGACAGTTTTGCGTATATTAATTTTACTGAAATTTTCAAATTCTCAGAATTGCACCACACACTATCTTCTTCTTCGTCTCTCTCTTTATTTACAATCAAGTTACACGCACTATGTAAAACACAACAATTCCAAACGGAGAACAGATTACGAATGAATGAGCCACTCAAAGCAGTCAGCACCTGTGTATGGGTTGCCATTTCTCTTTCCTGTTGACAATGTGACATTAAACAGTTGATATACTATAGCTTTGTGGTTTTGATAGAATTTTCAATTAGTCAGATATTAAATATTGTACGAAATTTGACATTTAGTACTAAAAAATTATTATTTTTAATAAGTATATAATGAAAACCTTTTGATTAACAACTAAGAAAAATAATTTGGCATAACGATAAAATTATTGTGAATGGCGTTTTCGTTTTGACACTTCACAGTCGCCCTTTGCGCTTATTCTGAACAATTCTTTGTGTACGCTGAAACCTGGAAAAGCCAAATTTCTTGATTACAATGTCAGCGTAATTACAATTAAATACATATTTGGCGAAAAAAGCATTCGTATAGAAGTTTACATAAAATGGACAGCATTCAACAAGCCGCTGCGTTAGAAAAATGGGGATTCACATTGCCAGAACTATATCGATTGGCGCTGAGTTTCTACAAACGTAAGTTGATTAGATGTGAGATTGTGGGAAAAAAGGGGTGATAAACGGTCACTCGAACAGCTGCTTATATGTACAAGTTTGCTAACATTTCGTTTCAGAGAATTCAGGCAAGGCAATACACCTGTCATATGAGGATAATTTAAAATTGATAGCTTTTAAGCAACAAGCTACAATTGGTCCTTTCGATGCTAGCAGTGCGCCAGAGTTAGGGGTGTTGGACGTCATTGGGCGAGATAGGCGCATGCACTGGCAGCTCCTGGGAGATATCAACCGGGAACAGGCAATGGAGGGATTCATCGACTTGTTGGATAATATGTGTACCGCATTTCGACCGTACGTGGAAGCAGTTAAACAAAATCGCGATGAAACGTTGAAGCAAGAGTTGCGTCGTATGGAGGAAGATAAGTTGGAGAAAGAAAAGCGTGAACGTGAACAAAAAGAGTTGCTAGAAGAGGGCTACAAAGAAGAATTGCAAAGACGGAAACTAAAAGATGCATTAAATAGACAAACTTTTCAGCAGTTTAAGGTAAATACTAAGTAATATGACTAAAATATATGAAGTAATGATATTAACTTAATATTTAATTTATATATTTTGAAGAGCTACGCAGAAATTCAGTTTCCTGGCAATCCAGAACAACAGGGCGTACTCATACGTCAGCTGCAGGACGAGCATTACCATCAGTACATGCAACAACTGCATATGCATAATAAATCTGACATTGAATTGCATGAAGAAGGCGTGAAGCTACTTCAAAATGAAACGGGTGACACAGCAAGGGGGTTGGATGACTGTAAGAATGAAGAACAGCAGCAAGACGATAACAGTCTAGACGAATTCATTACATTACAACCAGCTAACATATGGACGCGGCCAGATATCGACGTATTTAAGGCCGCTATATCGCGAGCTGACGGAGATGGTGTGCTATATTTAGATCCGGGCGAAATTGTAACGGTGAGCAGCCTAATTTGTCTCAAGTACTTACCGACTCCATAATAAATGGATTATTTTTGTATCACAGGTACGGGTACCAACAATGGCTAATGGCAAAAGTATATACTGGGAATTTGCTAGTGAGAAATACGATATTGGTTTCGGTCTATTTTTTGAATGGAGCAAACCAACAACAACTGAAGTAGTTGTGCACGACACAGACAGCGAAACGGGCGATTGTGATCTCGACGATGATCTCCAGTCAACAGCAGAAGATCTTGAAAGTGGCTCCGTAAATATAGACCACGAATCGCTGGACGATGATAGCATCACCACGAAGCCATACGTATCGATAATAGTGCCGCTCTATCGTCGCGATTGTTATAATGAAGTTTATGTCGGATCGCATGTGTATCCTACGGAAGGGGTATATCTGATGAAATTCAGCAACAGTTACAGCCTTTTTCGCTCAAAAGTAGTTTACTATCGCATATATTATGAACACTAGACATAATTTAATGGTATTTTTATTGGCCATGTACCTGTGCCGAATTGACTTTATGTTTTTCAAATTAAATAAATAAATTTATAAATAATTTTATGATGAAAACAAATGTTTTTTGTATGATACAATTGACGTTGCACGCCAGTTTTGTTGCTTTGTTTTGTTTGTTTAGCGATCAGCTGTTTATGAAATTGGCGTGTAACGTGATTTTCAAAGATGTAAATTATTTGCTGAATAAATTACTAAAATGTTTACCTTAACAACAATGGCATTAAGAACTTCTAAGAATTTTGTTTTTAAATCTGCTAAAATACGTTACCTCAGTGTACTCGGTATCGAAACTTCATGCGATGACACTGGCATTGCGCTGCTGAACGAAAACGGCGAAGTGCTTGGCAATGTCTTGAACTCACAGCAAAAATTTCATACTCGGTAAAAAAATATATATTAATATGAAGCGTATTTAGAAGTTTTACTGTCTGTTTTGATACATATGCATAGGTATGGTGGCATCATACCCCCACGCGCACAGGATTTGCATCGTGCCAGGATTGCTGAAGTTTTCGAGCATTGCATGCAAGAGGCAAAAATGACACCTGATATGTTAGATGCTGTTGGTGTTACAACAAGACCTGGTTGGTAATTAAGTTGACTTTAAAGAATTTGAACAGTAGCAATTAACTGCGTATGTTCATAGGTCTGCCGCTCAGTTTGCTTGTCGGTGCGCGCTTTGCTAAACACATAGCACGGAAATACAAGAAACCATTGGTGCCGATACATCATATGGAAGCACATGCTTTACAAGCGCGTATGGAACAAAATATACCATTTCCCTTTCTGTGTCTACTTATAAGCGGTGGACATTCGCAATTGGTGTTTGTACGGAGCGCTACACAATTCCTGCTACTCGGCGAATCGCTTGACGACGCGCCAGGCGAAGCATTCGATAAAATAGCGCGACGCTTGCGTTTGTTCCTCATACCAAAATACTGTTACTGGAATGGCGGTCAAGCAGTGGAGGACGCCGCGAAGGATGCGAAAAACCCCGCCCGCTTTGAGTTCCCCTTACCGTTGGCACGTGAACGTAATTGCAACTTCAGCTTTGCGGGGATAAAGAACAATGCTTTTCGCAATATACGAGCAGCTGAGCGTCAGGAAGGTGAATTCGGGCAAAAATTTACTTTTCTTGAATAAATCATTCACTTTTCCACAGGCACACCACCGGACGGTATTATCTACAACTACCACGACTTCTGCGCCGGTTTGCTAGCGGCAGTAAGTCGCCATTTAATGAATCGCACACAACGCGCACTGGAATTTACACTGCCCTGGTTTGGTGACGCGCCACGTTCGCTCGTTGTGTCTGGCGGTGTGGCCAATAACGATTACATTTTCAATGATCTTGCACATTTAGCAGAGCACTACAATAGCCGCGCATACCGACCGTCGAAGAAATATTGTTCAGACAATGGCGTTATGATTGCATGGAATGCTATTGAGCAAATAAAGCACAACCGCAGCTGCATGCGCTGGGACTACGATGCGGTAAGTATACATGGCAAAGCAGCGTTGGGTGTAAGTAAGCTGGATGCAGTTACAGAGGCGGCTATCAAATGCAAATGGGTGCAGGCGTCCAAATGGCGTGGTGCGCAATCGGCGCTTAAAGTGACGCAATAAATTTTAGATTTGTAAAATTAAAATAAAGTTTATAAAGTTGGCAAAAAAAATATAGATTTTTTTCATGCATGGAAATATACAATTTCACATAAAAATTGGAAGTATAGAGAAGACAAACGACAGCTTCACACAGTCATATGGCATTTATAAGTTTTTGAAGCAACAAAACTCTTATGAGCCGGTTTACACCACCCACCCTTGATGGGCTCTGCAAATTCTAACACATTTCACATTCCCTGCTAAATTGCCAGTTCTGTGGAGGACGTTTTATATAATGTTACAATCACACAATAATAACCAAAAAGAAAGTTTTTATTTTTATGTTGTAATTTTATTGTTGTTGTTACATTTTTTATTTAATATCTGAAATCAATAATTATAATGACTATAACTAAAGTAATGTAAAAGTTGATAATGTATATATATAAAAATATTAAAAAATGCATCATTAGTTCATTTTTCAATGTCGAACTACAATCATTTTTTTGCTTTAATGTTTTTTATTGTAAGTATTTTGTGGTTACTTTAAATGTTTTATACTCCTTTAACGCTTAGCTTTGTGTGTGTATGTGTTTGCGTTCACTTTTACTTAAATTATTCAATTTATTTTGAAAAATTGCAGTAATTTGCTTATTTTTATTTTGAATTTGCTGTTTGCTTGTTTTAATGCACTGTACCTTCACTGGCATGCTGCGCACATAAATAATTTTAGATTTTTAAATATATATTTCTTTTTATTGCTGTATGTATACATATTTATGCGGTAACTTGAAAAAGTCCAAAACGAACGCGTTCATTTTTTACTGCCGTACTTCAATATTAACTATTGTTCTTGTTTTTTATTTTGTTTTAGAAAAATGTTATTTATTGCTATTTGTGTGTGTATGTGTTGCCATATTATTCATATTACCACCAACTTGTACAAAATAGACAGACCCTATCATTCCCAAAATACAAATACTTATTTTTTTTTGCGCTCGACGCTAACAATACATTTTTGTTATTGTATTTTTGCCACACGTCAATCCCGCCACTCGAATTTACCGTTTCCACACTACAATGAGTGCTGTTGACTCTTTTCGACAAATCGTTTACAAAACTTATATATTTTTTTATTTTTTTCATGTGCATAGAATGAATTCATACGCGTTTGCAAGCTTATTTTGTTGTTATTTTTAGTTCTCTTGCTTTTGCTATTTGTTTGAAATGTCGTTTATAAATAAATACATAAAATTATAAGAATTTGCACTTCCTTTTCTTGGATGGTTCTGGTGGCTCCAACGCTGCTAAGATGGCCTCATCGAAAACGTTCTTCAAACCTTTCTGTTATACAAAAAGAGGTGGTGTTGTGTTTAAAACACTTAAAATGTGCTAGCAAATGATTAACTAACTAACCTGTGTTAAAGCGGAGCATTCCACATATTTGACTGCTTTCAATTCCTTGGCCAGCTTCTCGCCTTGTTCCATGGTAATGGGCTTTTGTTTGTTCTTTGCCAATTTCTCTAAAGTGCTGCTCTCGTCACGCAAATCGATTTGTGTGCCAACCAATAGGAAGGGTGTTTTTTGACAATGGTGCGTGATTTCCGGTACCCACTAAACGGTGTAATAATAAAACGCAATTTTTTTTTAAATTATCATATTTTGCATTGCATGAACATATGTATATACGTATGTAGGTGCACTAACCTTCTCCTTTACATTCTCAAATGAACTGGGACTGACTACTGAGAAGCAGACAAGAAAAACGTCTGTTTGTGGATAAGACAGTGGGCGCAGGCGATCGTAATCCTCCTGTCCGGCCGTATCGAAAAGGCCCAGAGTGTATGGCTCGCCGCCGATCATAACTGTCACCGCATAATTATCGAATACGGTGGGCACATACTCCGAAGGAAATTTATTGGTCGTGTAAGAGATGAGTAAGCAAGTCTTACCCACGGCACCATCGCCGACAACAACACACTTGATAGTCTGCATGTTTGTGTAGCTTGTTTCTTTGCGTTTTGGCGCAGCTGTCGACTAAATTGGCACTGTAAGCAACAAATTGTGTTTATTTCAATATTTGGAATTAAAATTAAAGCAAGTTTTTATATTTTTAACACTTTTTTCTCACAACATAGTCCATGCAACTTGAAAAACATGTAATACGAAGGACTCACAAGTTGTTACATTTGACTTTCAGTTGCACCCTAAATGTATGCAATAAATAATTCTAAATCATTAATGTGCTAACTTTTTGCTTAACTTTTCAAAAGCTATTTGTACATAATATTTTTACAATAAGACCTTATCAGATGTTGATAAGCGGCATAAAATAAACCATCGAGTGGTTAAAAAATATAGTATTAGATTCATTTAGAAGAAACACTTATCGATTGGTAAGAGCGTACATATTATATGTACGGATACATTTATATAAAGCAAAAATTAAATAAATAAACGCACACTTCTAGCAAAACTAATGTAACGCTGTTAGAGCTTGATATGTGGGTTGGTCAACACTTATGACGAAAAGGACACTCCCTGCATTGAATAAAATAGCATATCTACTAGCTGATTAGTAATAAGGGAAGAAATTTTAGTGTGAAATGTGGGGGGAGGATTACACAAAGGCTGCCAGCAGAAATATTTCCTTGTATAGTGCGCTTTGTTCGCCATTTTCAATTATTCAACGGTTTGACAAAAATGTTCAATGTTTATGTGCCGCGCCGTACATTTATTAACTAAAACTAGCACCTGTTGACCCGTTTTTACTATCCGGATGCTGCCTTTGGAACATTAAGATGTACTTTTTGTTATAAAATGTCATCTAGAATAAAAATCGACACTAACTTTCTATTAAAAAAAAAAAACAGTGACACATCCAAAATATTCTCCATTGTTTAACGTTGTCCGTTATGTTTTTTAATGTTAGTTGTCAATTACGTAGGTTTAAAAGGTATCAATGGCTGTCAATTCGTATTAATCATTGACCAAATTGAGTTATAGATAACTTTGTTGACTCTAATACACTACCAATTGTCATTTCCTTCATTCTATAATTCGTCGTCTAGCGTCAGAACCGAATAAATATATTTTTATACATATACATATGTATGTATTTAGTCATAGGTAGGCACGATTGTGTGCATGCCTTTTCTCCGCTTCCTCGATATATCGATACTTATAATAATTTTATGCAAAGAATTTTTTATGCTTTCATATCGTTAAGTATTGTCTGCTGACACTGGTATTAGCGGGCCGAATGTTCGTTTGACATTCTCTTCATTTATGCGACCGTTAAAAACATTAAGCATTTGTTCCAAGTTGATTATATTGTGTATGCAAGGCTGTGCTCACACAATCATACTTGGCTGCAGTTTCATTAAGGAAATTTAAATATAAATATACATGTACCGTGCGATCAGTCAACTGCCAACTTACAACCGAATACATTCATGTTTGTGTGGTTGTTTACGTGCGCGCGTGAGTGCTGCGCTTATATGACAAGCGACGATGTCGTATCGCTGCTTTGAATTTATGAACTGCGCTGCGACTAGCCTCTTCACAAGAACTATGACTCAAAAAGCATTGAATATTGATAAGAAAAATTTGCTAGTTAGCGTTCATGTCTACTAAAATACTGCCTTTTAAATTATCTATAAAAACGCTATTGTACTTTACTTCGCCGCTCCCTTTATAACTTCCTAAAACACACTTGCTAAAATATTATACATATGTATGTATGTCTCATCTGTAATGGTGAAAATACAAGTCGCCAACAGCGCAGTCGACCACAACGAAGTGCTGATGCATTTTATCTATAAAGTTTTTTGTTGCTGCTACATACCAAAACTTGTTTTTTGGAATTCAGTACGGAACTTTTTTGTAATGCCAAAACGTGAAAGTAATCAACAAATTTAATATGTTGTCTACAAAAAAAAATTAAAACACACATATTATTGCGACACACACTTGCCAACACTTCCGTATATACAGATATCTATAAATCGGCTGATATGCGATTCTTTCTTCTCTTGGCTTATTTACTTGCTGTAGAATGGGTCAAAATCGGCTTTTATGCTGGGAATGCCGCAATAAGTGCGTGTGTTTGTTGAGATTTTATTTTTCCTTTTTAATGGCATTCCTTTCGTTCTTGCAACGACGCCTCACAATTCAGCTAGGCGTTCTTCCACCGCCAACGCCGCTGCTGCCTAATATCGTTCGTTTGTTCGTACGCCGTCATCGTCGTCATCGTTCTGCACCCTGTGTCACACACAGCACCGTCACTTTTCACACTTAAGAATTTTCTCTTTTCACACGACTTTTGTTTCGTATATTTTCATACAGATAATGCACAAAAAGCCACAATTTTCACATACTCACGTCGAATATAAATCAAATATTTGCAAATTCACAAATCTTAACAATTTACTTACATATTTTTTTGTTAAAATCAGAAATTTTTAACTGGGGCTGGGCTCTATGAAATAATTTCGTCCACTTCTTATTCACGTCTACTTCCACAATCTGCTTCTTCTTCTTTGTTCTCCTATGACGAGTTGTACGGTTGCATGGTTGCGGTCGTGAGTAGTAAAATAACATATAATGTTCCAATTAAGCAAACTTTAAGCAATAAACAAACAATGTTAAAATCAGACACGAAAAATATATGTATCACTCAAAATAAAACAAAAGCACGTTCGAATTTTTGTTTAAGAGTATTTTAGTTCATTTTTGTTC
This sequence comes from Bactrocera dorsalis, assembly GCF_023373825.1. Classification (NCBI taxonomy): domain Eukaryota; kingdom Metazoa; phylum Arthropoda; class Insecta; order Diptera; family Tephritidae; genus Bactrocera; species Bactrocera dorsalis. The sequence goes on from NC_064306.1 coordinate 3,416,176, forward strand.
TACTTAAATTACTTCACTGAACTGTCACATATTAATATGTGACGGTACAACCGTGTTTTCAAAGATATGCAGATTGTAAAGGTATATCCCACATATATAATATATATATATTTATATATATGTATATACTGAGTTTTAATACGATTTTTTATTCATCATTTATCTCTAATTTATAAAGAGCTTTCTATTTTGAAATACGTGCTGTTCCCATGCAACCCTGTTAATTATTTACTAGTTGTGAACACAATCAAGTGGGTCCCACTTTTACTCCGATTCGCTACTGCGACAATAAAAGAAAGAAAACGTAAATACGGAGTATTAAATAAAATATAAAAAATCTTTAACAATATGTCAGGTTTAATCGACAAAAGGTAATTAGCTTGCAGTAGTTGCGATAAAATAACACAAATTTCGTTTTCTATGCAGAAAAAGAAGTCGTGAAGATGACATCTGTGATTCGACACCACTCTCTAAACGTATCAATCAGCTGCATTTGACAAATTTGGATGAGCCCCAGCAGGCAATTCAGCAATTGCATTTTAATGACCCCACCAAACAAGTTGATTTGTCTCAACTATACAACAACAATTACATCAATAACAGTGCTTTAAATATGCATTTGCATAACAAGCAACCTCAGACAGCAGACGAACAACAACAACAAATACATTTGCAACATCCTTATGCACCCGAGCTCAACGAAGCTGAAAACCCATTCTACTATATTAAGAATAAGTTATTGTATGAATTGCACTATGAACGTCTAAAAAGATGTGTTGTTTAGAGTGTTTATGAAAATATAAATTAGGTTAGTCATGAAAAAAGGAATGTGCAAAAAAGCAAATTGTACCAGTAAACAAAAGCAAGTTTATAAAGCAACAGGCTTCTATGTATACTTTAATTTACCATAACAACTTATAAAATGTAAGATGATATATGATAGAATAACGTATAAGTTAAGTAATTGTTTGCGTTAGAAACGACTATTTAGTTCATGTTCAAATCGTACATACAAATGTAAATTCATACTCAATACAGAAAATGAATGCGTAAGTCATCGAACTGTGAAAGCAATATGTTGGTTAGTAATTGACAACAGCTTATGGGTTTATTAAAGCGGATTGTGCACGTCAACTCTGTTAAAATAATTTGAATCATGTTAAAAGCCAAATGTTTGTTTATGAACGTCTTAAAACAATAAATTATTTTTGTTTGTGAAAATTTGAAACACTATAGTACATTCAGTGCGTGCGCACTCGACAACTATTTATGCTCCATTCATGCAACAACAATCTGATGTTTTACGTTTTGAGTCATTTGACAGTTCGCTCTCTTTCACTTTTCATTTCATTTATTTTTGTCAATTTGCACTTTTAGTGATCGCGCTGTAACAAAAAATGGTATTTTGTAATAAAAAGATCATACAAACTATATTTAAACTATAAAAGAGATTGGCAGCTGAGGGCTGTCAGGCACAGCGTGCTGTAAATTTTATGTGCCTTAAGAAGTGCCAAATTAGGGATGAATATTTAACAAACAAATTTTGAACAAACCATTTGATTTTAAAAAATATGTAGCAACAAATTTGGACAACATAACAAAACAATAACAAAGCGCACGCGAAGACATTGGAAACAAGGAATAAATATTTGCACTAATGTCTGCATAACAATGAGTCCATTTCGGTCGAAGAAAAATCGCTCGCTACCAGTGAAGGTGGTAACCTTCGATTCCGAATTAGAATTCAATTTGGGGTATCGCGAAACGGGGCAAGAACTTTTTGATTTGGTTTGTCGCACCATAGGCTTGCGTGAATCATGGTATTTTGGCTTGCAGTATGTGGATACGCGTGGACATGTATCCTGGCTGAAGATGGACAAGAAAGTAAAAGATCAACGCATACAGCTGCAACCTAATGGGTTTTACGTTTTCAATTTCTATGCGAAATATTTTCCGGAGAATGTTAGTGAAGAGCTAATACAAGAAATCACACAGCATTTGTTTTTTCTACAAGTTAAACAAAGTATACTTTCTATGGATATATATTGTCGGCCGGAAGCATCAGTATTGTTAGCATCATATGCTGTGCACGTGCAGTATGGTCCTTACGACTATGAAACCTATAAGGATGGTATGTTAGCGAGTGCAGACTTGTTGCCAAAAAAAGTTACCGACCAGTATCAAATGACGCCGGAAATGTGGGAGGAACGCATTAAGACATGGTCAGTATATGGTATACTAGGAATTATATGATGCAAAGTTTAAACCAGAAAATCATTCTATAGGTATATGGATCATGAACCGATGACGCGTGACGAAGTTGAAATGGAATACTTGAAGATTGCACAAGATTTAGATATGTATGGTGTAAACTATTTTCCTATTACTGTAAGTGTGGCTCAGCTGTTTTGAAATTAAGATGAATTCGAAAACAACTTTCATTATTTTTCACAGAATAAAAATAAAACCAAATTATGGCTGGGCGTTACCGCGATTGGGCTCAATATTTATGAAGAAAATAATAAGCTCTCACCACGTACTACGTTTCAATGGAATGAAATAAGACATGTGAGCTTCGATGATAAAAAATTTACCATACGTCTGGTGGACACAAAAGTTTCTAATTTTATTTTCTATTCACAAGATTTGCATATTAACAAAATGGTATGCATTTTCTTTAACTTACATATTTTGTTGTTATATATTATTTTCCGTTAGATTTTAGATTTGTGTAAAGGCAATCATGATCTTTATATGCGACGTCGTAAGCCGGATACTATGGAAATACAGCAAATGAAAGCTCAAGCAAAAGAGGAGAAGCAGAGGCGCCAGCAAGAACGTGCAAAGTTTTTGCGCGAGAAGAAGCTACGCGAAAAGGCAGAACGGGAGCGCTATGAACTGCAAAAGCGATATGATCATTTACAGGAAGAGATGCACATGGCTAGTGATGCGTTGGTAAGTGCAGTAGCCTTATATTATTTAAATATAATAAAATAAATTATATATTTATGTTTGTGGTCCTAGCGGCGTTCCGAGGAGACCAAGGAGCTTTACTTTGAGAAAAGTCGCGTGAATGAGGAGCAAATGCAACTGACCGAATTTAAAGCACATCATTTCAAAACGGAAATGGATCGTCTGCGTGAGCGGCAAATGAAAATCGAACATGAGAAAATGGATTTGGAGAAAAAGATACGTGATGCGGACTTTTATGTACATCAATTAACGGTCGAAAAAGATAAACGAGAGGCAGAGGCGGAAAAGCTGAGAAAAGAGCTGCAATGCGCACAATTAGCCGAACGCGAAGCCACTGCGCGTCTGCTTAATTTTATCAATCATGGACGCAAAACATCCACCGATAGTTTAGTGGCCGTTTCAGGGAATACCGTAGTCGTATCGGCTACAAATACGGCTGTCAGTACACCTTCGTTGACCAACAGCAATTCAACTATTGATATGGAAACGGCAGGCGGCGTCGAATTGACGACATCCCACAATGATCTTAGCGTTACCAAAAACGACCTCTGCTCCGAGTTAATTGATGATTGTGAAACAAAGGAATTCATACTCACGGATGCTGAAATGGAGCAAATCGCAAATTGTCGCTCAGAGTATTTAAAGAAATCCAAACAAATGGAAAATCAGTTGCAAACATTACGTTCACAAATTGAATTGTTGAAAATCGAGGAAAATCAAAGTAATTTTGATATACTTAGTGATGCGCTTATCAAGGCGGGCGAAACGAAATACTCAACGTTGAAAAAATTAAAATCAGGTTCGACTAAAGCGCGTGTGGCTTTCTTCGAGGAACTGTAGGTGGGCAAGGGAATATAATAGTTAGAATTTTCAATTGCGTTTGTCAATTAGAATTTCGCTATAGATTTTAGTGCTAAAAAAAGTGACAAGTTGTATATCTTAGTTTTAAATAAAACATTTGCTGTTATACAGTATATCTTTGAAGTGTCTTATTTTATATATTAGTTAAAAAAAGATAAATATAAATAATTAAATGATTATATTTAAATTATAATAAATATTCATAAATTAAACTTCAAAATTTAAATTTGCCAATATGCAATTCCACTACGTTCCTCTTCTTAGGATCAATCTTTAACTTTTTTTTAATTTCCGGTTATGTATGCAACATAAAAAATATAATATTTGATTTTTGTTTTTGCTATATCACTTAAACTTTCTTTTTTAATTCTTAAAAGTTTATTTTTATGATTTAAAATTATATATTTATTTTTTTTTTGTTACATTTGTTTTCATTTCAAAAGCAACTCTGTTTAAACAATCTTTCAAATTGAACATACCGCACGAACAAGAGTTTCCCGCTTTTTAAAACAACATGGGAAAGTGAACAGGACGATCATTGGAGATTTTGCAAACTTTAATTCGCTGCTGAAACAACAATTAAAATAAAAAATCTAATAGGATTACATTACTAATAAAGGTTTACCGCATTGTTTGAAGAAATAAATAAGAATATAAACATTATTTAGCGTGAAACGGTCAATAATTATGTAGAGCTCAAGTGGTGATCGCGAGCAGCTGTCAGGCACAGCATATTTAAAAAGAAAAAAAAAAAAAACGAAAGAAATTACTTAGTGTACACAAATAATAAAAAATTGCAATGTTTATACAAGACCTCAGACAGGATTTCTACAATCGACTAGTGGGCAAACGCCTGCTTATAATTGTTAATTATGATATCGATGCTATATGTGCTAGTAAGATTTTGCAGTCCCTCTTCAAATATGACCACATGCTATATTCGGTGGTACCAATAATGGGTTTGGCCGGATTGCAACGCGCTTACAACGAACATCAGGGTGATGTAAAGTACGTGCTGCTAGTGAATTGCGGCGGTTGTGTAGACGTTGTGGAATTGCTCCAACCCGAAGAGGACGTGACGTTTTTTATTTGCGATGCCCATCGGCCGTTGGATGTGTGCAACATTTATAGTGACCGACAGGTGGGCTATATTATATACTATTTTATGGATATATATAAAATATATATAAATATCACTTTTTTATTATAATTTATTACATATTTTTTGAAGGTGTGCATATTAGGTGATCCTGCTCTGGAAGAGAATATACCCACATTCGAATCCATATTTTGTGAATCAGAAGATGAGGACAGTGATAATGACGGCGATGACGATGCAGGCCATGATAGTGGTGCCGGCGGTTCTGATGAAGAAGATAGTGAAAAAGTAGATCGACCACCCGCACAGAAGCTGAGTCGCCTTGAACGTCACGAGCAGCGTATTATAAAGCAACGTCAACGTCGTACATGGGAGAATGAACGTGATCGTATAATGTTCGAATATACACAATACAGCTTTTATGGGCGTTCGACGGCGTTAAACATATTTGAATTAGCTTGGAAGCTATCCAAGGATAATATGGATTTGTTGTGGTGGGCCATTGTGGGTCTCACAGAGCAATTGATTTTGGGCAAAATAGAGAGTAGCGCATATACGCTGGAAATTGAGAATGTTCAGTCGCATGTATCACGTTTAACAAATAAAACAAACGATCAGAGCAATATGAGCGCTTCGAAGATAAATTTTGAAAATGACTTGCATTTAGTGTTGTACCGACACTGGAGTGTGGTGGAGTCAATGCGGTGTGTGGATAAAATTCTTTCGTTTACTAATTTAACTGACATTTTATATTTTTAGTTACTCCATGTATTGTGCGTGCAAATTGCGTTTGTGGACTTTGCGCGGCGAGAAGCGTCTGCATGAGCTGCTGGTCGAAATGGGTTTGCCATTAGTGCAAGCGAGACAAATGTTCAGCGCAATGGATTTGGTGTTGCGTCAGGAGTTTTATAAAATGTTGGAAAAACTGGCGGAAAAATATAACATTCCGGATATAGTATATGGTTCATTCACGCTCAATTATGGCTATCGAAATCGGTATTCGGCGGCCGATTACGTTTATGGCATGCTAGCCATTTTGGAATCAGTGAAAAAGGATAAAACACCAGAAGATTGCTTTTTGGAAGCGTTGGATAGCTTATCGCGCAATCATCGTGACATTATGTTGCAAGGCATAGAAAATGCCAAACTTTTACTGTCGTCCATATTCAAACAAGTACAAAGCAGCTTGGAGGCGCATCAAGTGCTCTCTACAGGCACATTCTTCTACTACATTTTAAATGAAGAAAATACATATTTCTCCTACCCGTACGGTTTGACTTTGCTGGCAAAGTTTATGTTAAACGGTCAGGTCGCGGTATCGCGCAGTCGGCAAGCGCCTGAATTGCCGCTGATCGCCAGTTGTCCGGTGGATTTGGAACGTGGCCTGTGTCTCTTGGTGGGTATACCACCGGTGCGTGAAGATTCGCCGAAAAACTTCTTTGGCAAAGCGTTTGAACAGGCTGCTAGCAAATGTAATGCAGTTATTTTACAGGATTTCTTCGAGACCTCGCTAATACAAATTAGACAAAATGATATGGCGAAATTTTTAGATGCGCTCACTGTGCTTTTGGCTTAGTAAATTTGTCTTTTAAGTTTAGTTCATAAGCAGTTAAGTTAATTAATAATATAGAGACGTTTTATTTATAAGAAATGTAACCAATATTTAACCGTTATATGACCTGATAAGATTGTTAATATTAGATTTCTAGTTATATTTGTAAACAATAGCACAACGATGACTTTGTAATTGGTCAATGCCGCTATACGTATTTATGTTTTATTTAGCATTTCTCGACGCAAAAGCACGCAGAACGCATTGAACCCAAAAAATATGAAATTTTATATGCAAACCATTAAAAAAACGTGCATTAAAATAATAGAAAAATAAAATACTACAAAAGTCCAAATTAACTACAAAGAAAATGAACGAAGTGACGTCTTTTTTTAATTTTTTTTATCAAAAGAAAACTGTCAAAACAGTATTAGTTATTAGTGGCATAAGATAAATACTACTTTATTTGTCAACTCTGTTTCAGTATTTCTACTTCCGCCAACCTATCCTCCGCTCTTCGACAGGCGCTCACGATGCGCGCTGAACCCAAACAAGCCGTTTCGCTATAGAAAACCGCATATTGCCCTGGCGTAAGCGCACGCAATGGCTTGTCCAGAGTTATTGTCACGCCGCCAGTCTCTTTGGCTGAATTTTCAACTACGCAATCAACTAGCGGTTTTGTGTGCTGAAAGCGGAAGCGGCAACGCAACTGCTGACTAGCAACGTCAGCACCAGCGATTAAGGGGTCGTTGCACAGCCAATTTGGTGCACCTGCGTGTATGACATCGCTGTATAACGCGGGATGCTCATGACCGGAAGCCACGTAGATAACATTATTGGCGACATCTTTTTGCGCCACAAAATACGGACGGAGGTAGGAGGCCAAACGACAACGTTGCCCAATGGTCCACGTGTGTATGCCTTCATGCGTGCCCACAATTTTTCCACTGTCTATATCCACAAAATGCCCTGTGCGCGGTTGTATGTACTGTAAGACTACTGCATGAATTTATTCAGCAGTAAAATGTGCTGTAAAGTTTTACCTCTTTAATAAACTGTTTGAAATCGCGATTTCCCACAAAACAAATGCCGGTGCTTTCCTTCTTTTGAGCCAGTCGCTCTAAGCCGCATTCACGCGCTAGTGCTTTGATTTCTTGCTTCAACGCGTCACCCAGCGGGAACATGGTGCGACTGAGCGTGTGTCGCTGTATGCCAGAGAGAAAAAACGTTTGATCCTTGAACGTATCCCGTGGTATGAGCAAATGCACGTCTATGTTTTAGGGAAATTATTTGCTTGAGCACATTTTCAACATAATGAAGTAACGTACATACCACCGTTAGCGTTGTAGTGCTGTAAAAAGTTACCAAAACTTGTTTTTGCATAATGGCCCGTAGCAATGGCATCGCATTGTAGCTGCTCTGTGGCATATTTATAGAATAAGTCGAATTTTATATACTTGTTACAAAGTATATCGGGGTTTGGCGTCAGTCCATTCTGATAATCTTCCAGGAAAGCGCTGTAGATGGCAATTTATTATTTATATTGTTTATTAAAGACGGCAAATGTTAGTGTGGCACATGGTAGTCACACCTGAACACCGAGTTCCAATATTCCTTAACATAATTCACCGTATGCAGTTCAATGTCAAGCTTTTGGCATGTATACTCCGCGTCACGGTAGTCCTGCTCACCACTACAAGCGCCCATTTCATCAAATTCATCCCAATTTTTCATGAAAGCGCCAATCACATTGTAGCCTTTATTTAGTATTTATAAGTCACAGCTTTACTAGCATTCTTGTATATTTAAAACTGTAGCACTAACCTTTTTGCTTGAGTAGCAACGCAGAAATGGCGCTATCGACCCCACCGGATATGCCAATCACAACATTGCGGAACATCCTAAAACAGATAACTCCTCGCGATTTTTCACCTAACAGTTGTTTTTTTTTTGTTTACTAGGCTGACAGTCCACAATGAACAGCTGCTCACCGGTTTGGCAGCTGTCAAGCTAAATTGTAAATTGTGTTTATTTTATAGTGGACGTAAACTGGTGTGTACCAAATATTTGTTGCGCTTTTGAGAGGAATTTGTAAAATGCAAACGGACATAACGCAATGCGGCTTGTGTTTATATCAAGATAAAATAGTAATACCCTTGCGCGATGACGTTAGTAAGACTACGGCGGACATTTTGGCTACCGTGCACAAATTTATGGGATTGTTGGTAAGTTGTAAATTTTGACTGAATGGAAGTGAAGCACATTGTTTAATTTTTAAATATTTCAAGCTTACTAGCAACGATGCTATATGTGTGAATTGCTGGACCAGCGTAGACAATTTTCGCGAATTTTGCTTGCTGATAGCTGAGCGACAGGCGGCGGAGGCGCAGCAAGATACAGCGCTTAAGTGCTCAATCGAAAAGCATGCAACAGAAAATTGCTCTGCGAATGACAGTGTTATGCATAAAGCTACACAAAATACGAATGTTCCCCTAAACCGCAAGGATGAAAGCTTGAAGACAAACGAGAATATAAAAACTAGCCCAAAAGGAAGATTAAAAGTGCAAAGCGAAGAAGAAACACAACTCGAGCAACAACCGGCAATTGTAGAAGTGAGAAATGGTGCCATCACACTGGCGACACTCGCGTTGGAAGAGCAAGCTAACAATGTAAAAAATAGACAGCATTCGCATCTGCAACTCAATAAGACTGATTTGCAAGACACAACACTACAGCAAAACCAAACAGATACAAATACTGAAGCAGACCGCGACACCAACACACTATCTGATACAGAAAGCGTTATAACTACATCGAGCGCACAGAAAAATGGAAGCCCACGGCTTGGCGGTAAGCCGCAGTATTTACTTGCTACTCTTACTTAGCAGATGTACAATATACAATAATGTACCAACTTTTTCGTAGATGCCGAAAGTCAGGCCGCAGAGGACAAATTGATTGCTGAGCACCTGCAGCTGAAATGTGAAGTGTGCGAATTTGAAGCGAAATGCTTTAAAGCACTTAAAGCGCACTACAAGCGACTACATAATAGCAACGGTTATGTAGTTTGCTGTGAGAAGCGTTTTTATAAACGCTGCATGTTGTTAGATCATATAAATGTACATCGTAATCCCACATACTTTTCGTAAGTGGCAAAAATGTCAACATATTGTCTTGAAACTCAGCATTTTTACTTTTTTTTTTTTAAAGCTGCACCGACTGCAACATGAACTTCGCTGACCGTATGTGCCTGCGTAATCATATGCTGCTGAAGCATCCGCAAGCAACAGAGCTGCCGCACGCGTGCGCAATATGCGGTGCGCGTTTTGCTAAAGTCCGGTTTCTAAAGAAACATGCGCGCAGGCATATGAACAACGCGGCACAGGATGCGGAACAGCAGCAGTGCGCGATTTGCGCGAAGAGGTACATGGCAAAACTACTTTATAACGCGGGTCTTAATATTAAATTTCACTTATTAATTTTGCAGCTTTGCGAATGCCGTGCGCCTGCAAGAGCATATGAAGCGTACACACGGCAAAAGCAAGTTATTTGTATGCAAACACTGCGGGCATGAGGTGAGCGGCAAGCAGCGCTATGTGCGTCACTTGGCGCAACACGGCGCGCAGTTTGAGTCCACAAGCGCCAAGCGGCGCGGTCAAGGCGTACAGTGTACCGAGTGCGATAAATGGCTAGTGAACAAATCTACCCTGCGTCTGCATATGATCCGACATACGGACCCTACGAGCGTGTACGCCTGTCCATTGTGTGATACGAAAGAGGCGACGCGTGTAGCACTGAACGAGCACAAGCGTCTGTGCCACGGCATTGAGCAGCAGCCACATGTTTGTCAGGTGTGTGCGCGCAACTTTAGCACAACGCGGCGGTTGCGGGTCAGTATGCTATTACTTTTGAATTTTTTGCCATTTTTCTTTATTTTTTTTAATTTTTTTTTTTAATTTATTTTTTTCAGGAGCATATGGCCACCCACACTGGGGAAGATATCTACACCTGCAACTACTGTGACAAACGTTTTAAGTTCTCTTCCAATTTATACACGCATCGCAAGTGGAAACACCCAACTGAGTGGGCGCAAGATCAGAGCGGCAAGGAGTTAGGTGATAAATATATATTGAAAAAAAAAAAAATAAAATAAATAAATTTCATTCATCCCATTCATTTATTTAAATACCAAATATTTTTCGCTGTTTTTTGGTTTATTTATCTTATCTTTTCTCATCACTTATTGCATTGTTTTTTTTTTATGTTGTTCTTTGTTTTTCAGAGTCACATGTTTGTCAGGTGTGTGCGCGCAACTTCAGCACAAAGCGGGGGTTGCGGGTCAGTATGTTATTACTTTTAAACTTTTTGCCATTTTTCTTAATTTTTTTAATTAATTTATTTTTTTCAATTTCTTTTTTTCAGGAGCACATGACCACTCATACCGGGGAAGATCTCTACACCTGCAACTACTGTGACAAACGTTTTAAAAACAATTCCAGTTTATACACGCACCGCAAGCGGAAACACCCAACTGAGTGGGCGCAAGATACGAGCGGCAAGGAGTTAGGCGATAAACATTGATTAAAAAAATAATAATTTATAGCTCTTGTTACTAAGATATTTTTAATGTTGATTGTAACTTTTTTTAGTGCAAAGGCAGAAAGTTTTCGAAAATAAAAAAAGTTTAAAAACATTAAAATCAATATATGTAAGAATAAATTCGAAATAAATAAATATGTATACAAATGTAAAGCAATAAGTTTCAAAAAAAAATATTGAGACAATTAGCAATTTTTTTTTAAGATTATAGAAATAAATTTAATCTAAAAATAAAATAATATTACGCTCAAGTCTTATTTTTTTATATTGTTTGTAAAATTTGTATAGTGTTTTTGCAACCAAAAGTTTAATATTTTTATTTATCTTATATTTTTTTATTTTTTTTTTATTTTATTATTTTATTTTTATTTCACTTATTTCACTTCTTGCATTGTTTTTTATGTTTTTCTTTGTTTTTGCTTTATTACCTAAAATTATAAATATTTTTAAACTAAATTTGGAAATATTTTTAAATTATTGTGTTTAAATTGAATTTTCTTTACAAAGCTGCGCTTGTTTTTTCCTTTTCTATTCCTTATTTTGACGATTTATGCGCTCAAATTTTCCTCTCAAATTTTTTTATTTTGACTTAATTTTATACAGTTATTTTGATTCAATCATTATGCCTTTAATCGATAACACTATCGAACGTGTAATCAACTTTATACAGCGCTGTGGCAACACTAAAAGTATTTACCGTCCCAACTCACACCGTTGTATGGCGTACAGGACGTATGAGTAACTTCGCAGCATCCTAACGGCCAAATGTGCTCAGCGCAAAATAATCACTTTTAGTTCTTCGCTGGCCAACGTTGTGTTCGCATGTATTTCTAACGGTACTTACGAAGCATTGAAAAATTCAAAGTTTGTTAGAAATCTAAAACTAAAAATAAAACAGAAAAGTCAAGAACGCCGACCGGAAGTCAAGCCACAATTGTGTCAGTATTCGCGCGCAACAACAACAACAACAAAATAAACACACAGCAATTTAACATTATTTGTGGTTTTTTTGTTTTTGTGCTTTTTGAATTTCAACAACAACAAAACCCGTCAAATGTAAACAGTGCCGCGGGCATTTAGTCTACGCTTACTGTGTGTGCGTGTGTGTGACTTTGTATTGCACTGTGCTTGAGTGTTTTGATTGAAGTTGTGCAAGTTGTTGTGCTGCACTCTGTCTTATCAAGTGAGTGGTGCTTAACAGCGCGTGTTGTTGTTTGCTCACCTCAACCATTCACACACACATACATACATATGTATGTACATATGTGAACGTAGTACTATGCTTTATTTTACGATTTGAAATAAACATAAATGTTCTAGTGAGTGTTAATTTTATGAACAACAATAACTGCAATTTATGAAATAATCACAAGTAAGCAAATCTGTGCGCAATTTAACAGGAAATATAAGAATCACGAAAAATAAAACAACAAAATGAAATAAAAAATAAAGCAAAAACTTATAAACCTAAAAAACAAATAAATATATATAAAAATTAAATAAAAAAAAAATTAAATAAAAAAATAAATTAAATTAAAAAAAATCAAATAATAAAAAAATAAAGAAAAATTTTAGCTGGTAAGTTGTAATATTAAAATTTTTTTGAAAAAATTAGCATCAAATAATACTGACAAAGTTTTTAAGCGACTTTTAAAATTACAAAAAATTTATTTGAATTATTTTTATAATTTTTTATTATTTTAGTTTTGTTGCTCACTGATAATTTTTTTAAGAATTTTTTAAAATACCGAAAAATGTATATGAATGATTTTAATTTTTTTCATAGTTTTTAGTTTTGTTACTGACAATTTTTTGCCCACAAAATTATTAAATTGACCAAAATATGGAATAAATTTTAAATTTCAGTTTTTAGCAGGGTTGCAAATAAATAAAAATCATTTAATTAGGGTTGCAAGTAATGGCATAAAAAATAATATTTTTTATCCCTCAGTATATAATTAAGAATGAAAAAATAAATAAATTAAAAATTAAAATTTTTTCTTGTTTGTGTACATCATTTAAATCAAAAAAAATATATATTTATTTCTTGGATCCGAAATTTCTTGCATTAAAATATTCCCATCATCGAGTTTAAAATGTAAAAATTTTGTTTTTATCCCAACTTCGGAATCCGAAATTATGAACTAAAAATTTGCAACCCTGACTTTTAGTTATATAACTATTTTGATATAAAAATATTGTTTAGTTTTGTTTTTTTTTTTATTGAAATATAAAAATTAGGTAAAATCTAATTCAAAAATTTTAAAACTAAAAATATTTTTTAGATAATTTTTGGCGTATGAGTAACTTGCCAGAGATTTTTCCTAATTTTTTTTTTTTAATTTTTTCAAAATTCTTTTTTATACATTTCTATGAATTTATATCTAGTATTATTTTTAGTTAAGCTTGAACAAAAAAATTTTAAACTTTTAAAATGCATAAAATCAAATTGTTTACGCAAATAAATCTCTCAATTTAAATTTATTTTCTTAAGAATAATTTTAGTAAATTTCAATACAAATAATTTTTGTATACATATATTAAAAAAAGTTATATTAATAATAAAAGAATATTAAAATTATTTTTTATTAACAAATATTAATTTTTTATTAAAATTATTTTTAAGAAAATAAATTCAAATTCAAATACATTTTAATATTAATAATTATATTATATCAATTTCATTAATTTTATTAATAATATTAAATTATTGATAATTATTTGAAATAAAAGTTTTAACTCTGAAAGGAAATAATATTAATAAGAAAATAATATTAAATTTATTTTTTATTAACAAATATTAATTTATTTTTAAATAAATACTAAAAATATTTTTTATTAAAATTATTTTCAAGAAAATAAATTCAAATTAAAATAAATTCTAATATTAATAATTATATAAAATTTTTTTAGATTTTAAATTAAAAATTTCATTAAATATTAATATTAAAATTTATAATAATACTAAAATTATTAATATAATAATTATTTGAAATAAAAGTAGTAACTGTCAATGGTTATTCATACGCCATGTGGTCCATTTGCCTAAACCACTTCTTATTATGAAAACTAATTTTATTTTAATTAAATTTAATCACATGGCATATATTCTACAAGGAAATATAAAACCACATTTTTTAAGACAATTATTTATAAAGTTATAATATATTTAATTTATTTTTTGTTTAAAAAAAAAAAAATTTATAAGCATATCTGGACAAAATAAATTTAAATACATATATTGCAAAAAAAAAAAAAATTTTAAATAGCATAAAATCAAATTGTTATATCAGTAAACCGTCCAAATTTATTTATTTTCTTAAAAATATTTTCAATATTACATAATAAAAACTATTTCAAAATAATTTATTAACAATAATTTTAATATTATTTTTTAAGTATAATTAAAATATTATTTTTTAACTGTAATTAAATTGATAATTGAATTCTGCAATTAAATGTAAAATTTTTATTGACATTTTGTATGAATTTATTTCATTGTATCTCTGACAAGTTGCTCATACGCCATGATGTCCATTTATTCGAATCACTGCAATATTTTAAAAACTCGTTTAATAAGTAAGGCAGGCGTGATATTACTATAACTAGTTGAGAAATTACACGAAAACCGACGGAAATTTTAAAACCTTTACTTTAGATGGTCTGAAATAGCTTGAAGATTTATAACTGAGTCATAAAACGGTGTTGGGAAGGATTGCTTTGTCCTCATAATTTCGATTATGAATCTCTAACTTTCTAATTGCAGAGACTTGAACCGAAATGATGGAAAATAAGTTGTTTTTTTTATAGAAAGTAATGGTTATGGGAAGAGCTTAAGGCTTAAAGGGGTTTCTAGTGTAGAGGCATGAATTGCAGACAGTTTTTAATGTGTCGTAAAGAAGGCAATTAATATTTTTGCTACCCATTTATTTATTAGTTATTTTTTTAACATTACAAGAATACTGAAAAACAATCTGAAACAAAAAAATATTATTCTGGAATAATGTCGCATTGACTGGTTATACAAAAAAGGTGGAAAAAAAATTTTAAGGAAAAATATAAAATTATTTGATTTTTTTAGATTTTTTTTTTTAAATAAATTTTTTTTTAGAAAAATTTAGAACCGTTTTTTCAGAAATTGGCGATTGCCTGAAAAAAAAAAAATTGTATACCTTTTTTCATTGTTATGAATTTTTTTTTTAAATGTATAAATTTAAATTTTCAAATATGTATGTATAGTTCCGGATGTAGATGAATCTATAAAGAAGTCGCTCTAAAATTTTCAGTTAAATCGGTCCAAAAGAACATGATAAATCATGGCCATCTTTTTGAACAAGACTGTTTCGAGAAAACGCTCTAAAAGTTTCACTTCCGAGCCAGTTTAGATACCGTTACACGACTGCAACGACATCTATTGACAAAATACGAAAAGACTTTTTCGACAAGCCATTATATGACGTTTTGAATATTAAAAACTTTTTATTGCACGCATTCTCTGTAAGACTAAGTAGCTACGTTTTTAGTTTCGCTTTTCGCAATTCCTTTTAGTAATTTATATGCGCCTTCACATCACCTTTTAGCCTTTTGCAATTTGCGATTCAGCTTGCAGCTGGCAGAGCCTACGCAATTAGCTCGGCTGGCAACTTTTATAGCGTTTAAATCCGCAATTTAAAATAGTAACCCTGCACTGATCTAAATTTATGCACAAATATATTTATGTGAAGCTATAAATATTTGTATAAACATAAACATATACATAGTATGTATGTAAATAGTAAATAATATTTGTGTGCGCAAAATGCGAGTAGTTTATAGGCTGTACATTTATGTGTGTCTACACTAAAATTGGCTCACATATTGGCTCATATTGCAAAACGCTTATGGCTAAACGTACGTAATCTAACGGGATTTTTCCAATCCCAGCATGTAACTAAATATTTAATAGACAAGCTGCAGTATTATGTCGCCTACAATTTTACGCTTGAAATTAAAATTGAAATTTAAACTGCATTGGCATTTTGTAGGGAATTTTCAATGTTGCCTTAAGCGTTTAAGAGTTTGTGAAATTAATTGACTGTGTATATTTTTTGCTGGTTTCGGATTTCGGTTTTTTGCTCAGCTTTGATTTTTTCCACAGCAGGTTGTGTTTTTCTGCGTGTATGGTGTTAAATTAATATTGACAAAGTTAAGCGATAAATAATTGATGTGTGTGATAGTGTGATGATGACAATATAAATTGAACCAATCAACAGAGTGATCAGTTGATAATTAGAGTAATTAATTAGTAATAATATTTTAATATATGTGAACTTAAACTCAGAAGAATTTATAAATGAAAAAGTGCTACCAGAGGAAACGGTCGTAGACACTATAAAATGTATGTATAAATATCCAGCGCGACGAGTAGAGTCGATTTGGCCATGGTCGCTTGGCTGTCTGCATATAAATGCGAATTGGTCACTCAATTTTTGGGATATCGAGCTGAAATTTTGTAAACAACTTTTTGTTCCCAAGAAGCTGCCCATTTGTCGGAATCACGGATATCGTACCACTATAGCCTATAGCTGCCATACAAACTGAACGAACGGAATCAAATGCTTGTATGGCAAACTTTTTAATTTGAGGAGGTATCTTCAAGAAATTTGGCTATGCTAAGGCAATGCTGCAATCTCCGAAGAAAATTTTCACATCGAGCCACAATAATAAATTAATTAATAAAATTAACTTTTAATTAAAGATAAAATTAATAATTTAAAAAAAAATTATTTATAAGAAAAGTTTAATACTAGTCAATAAAAAAATTATATTAATATTAATTAATAAAAATAATAATTTTATTAATTAATTAATTTTATTTTATTAATTATCATAAAATTATTTTTTAATTAAATTAAGTTAAGTTTAACACTAGTCAATAAAAAGCATTATTTTAATATTAATTAATAAAAATAATAATTTTAATAATTTTATTAATTAATTTATTTAATTTTATTAATTATCATAAAATTATTTTTTAATTAAATTAATTTTTAAGCCTAAATAACAATCAAATATTTCAATATAAACACAATTTTGCGTGAATTTACATATTTCAACTGAAATAAAAATTGTTACTCTGAAAAGTTACTCATACGTCATGTTGTCCATTTGTCTGAATCACTGAACGTTCGGTATTAAGTGCTTGTATGGAAAAATTTTTCATGTAACGAGGTATCTGAAAAAACTTTGGCAAGGATTATTGTCTGAGGCAATGCTGCAATGACCGAAGACATTTTTCAGATCGGATCACTTTAGCATAAAGCCGCCATACAAACAGCAGAATCCAAATAAAGTACTTGTATGGAAAACTTTTTTATTAGACAAGTAAGCTTCACGAAATTTTATATATACTATTTTCCAAGACAATGCAACAATCTCTGAACAAATGGCACAAATCGGACCACTTTAACTTATAGCTGCTATACAAACTGAACGAACAGAATCAAGTGCTGTATGGAATTTTTTTTTTTAATTTGAAGAGATATTTGCAAGAAATTTGGCGTGGATTATTGTCTGAGGCAATGCTGCAGGCTTAGAAGAATTTGTTCATATTGAAACACTATAGCATATAGCTGCCATACAAACTGGTCGATTAAAAATACTTGTAAAGAAAATTTCGTATTTGTGAATTTTCGTACTAGTGAAGTTAACGTTTTTCTTGTTTTTATCTAAATTTAGTTGCAATAATTCCATGAAATAAATGAAAAAATTATTTTTGTGAAATGTATACCTCATTATTTCCACATTTCCTTAGTAATTGACGTTTTAAGGTCTTACTTACAACAGTTAACTTCGATAACAAGTTATTTTCAAGGTAAAGGCATATACATACATATATGCAAGTGTATTTATGTATATAGTATGTACATACATATGTATGTAATTAATTGCGGCTTGCCTCTTGTTCAAATATGCAGTTACTCGACAAGTGCATAACGGTTGCGAACAGCGGCATGCCACTCAATTATCAGACAATATGTGTGGAACATACTGCACACCTTAAATTGCCAGCTAGTATTCTGATTAAATTCGATAAATAGCACTAAATTAATTAGGAAAATTTAAATGTTTTGTACGTATGGTATTTGAAAATCTCTTAAGTTTCAAATTTCATATTATTCAAATTATATTATTATACTCACTTAATCACATAATTTATGGCATACGTAAAGCTATAATATTTTTCACTTCATCAATAATATGCTTCATTTGCATAAATCGCCAATAAAAGCTTATGTTATTTGTAGCTTGGCAAAGCCGCTTATAATGTGCTTCTCCAACCACCGCTACAACTATTATTTGTGCTCTTTGACATTTGCTAGGCTCCATTTTGCTCACATGAGCGAGAGAAATATAAATATTACCGCCAAAGAAGCGGTTTTGGCAGGGAAATGGGAAATAGCTTTGCGCACCTTGAGGGGATGCTCTAAACGTCGCTTTGAATATGATTTGCCAGCGGTTTATTTGTGTGCTGAAACTAGTTCCGTTAGGAATGCTTGTAAAAGTTGCTCAAAAATTTTGCCTTTCTCGATAGTCGGCTGAATTTTACGTTACCTAGTATCAATGAGCATATAGTACCTTCGAATCGGGAAGCTGAAGGCTAGTTCTGTTGAAAGTCAGTAGTTCTACATATATGTTGCAGAAAAATGTTCCTTCTATTGGTATGTATATATCTAAAATATTCCAGTACCAATGAGTGATTAGTGCCACAGTATCCGGCAGCTGAAGGTCAACGCACGCAACGAGTCCCTATCAATCATATCTGTCAATAGTGCATGTGTTTCAAAGTTATTCCACAGCCTACCCACACAGCCTTAGTAACTGTGCCGCTCTGCCGTCGGCACTCTTGCTACTGCCTCTCAGTTTATTAATTTCTTTTTTAATAAGCGCTCAGGTATTCTGCTTTGAAGTGTTTGCCACTGTGGCGTAAGCCAACACCAACGCACGCCAAAGTTTATTTAAACATATTTTTTCAACTTCTGCATTTTTTTGCAACAATTTTCCGCCGCTTGCCCACTTTTTCAACATGTTTTTTTCAGCTTTCTGTGTTTTTCTAACATTTTGTTTTTCTACTATCAAAGCCAGCAAAGCTGTGGATATTCTCTGCTGCACATAAAAATGTGCAAACGCCAACTCTTCACGGGCATAATACATTTATGGCTTACCATAATCATAAAGCCAACAAACTGAGCACCACATTAAACTCCTGCCACGCCACTAACCTAAGCCCGCTTAATTTTATGCCAACTTAACACAGCACTACTTGACTGAACTCAAACACAATGCACACAAACCGCTAGCCAGCTGTGGCTGCTTGCCCGCTTCCTTGAGCTGTTTGTGCGCATCGCTTTGTTATATTTACTCTAGCTTTGTTTGTGTTGCTGTTGTTGTGCTATTATTATTGTGTGTGTGTGATGTTTGACTTTTAATTAGCAATGACCGGAAAGCACACACTTATAGCCGCACAAAAGATTGATACTTGTAAATATGTGAAAAATGAGCAAAAACAACAATGCAAAACCTGTTGCGGTTACGGAAATTGAGGTTATGTTGCAGGGATTTAATTTATTGTAACTTCGTTTACTTTTATGAATGAACTGTTGGCAAACGGCTGATGCAATGCGTGGGAATTAATATTTTAAAGTTCAGGCATTTGGTATTGGCAAAAAATTGCGCTTCATTAAAAAATATTAAATCCATAAAGTAATTTTAGTGCAATTGAAAAATAAAACAAAGGCAAGTGATAATTTCTGCTGCACCAAAGCTATAATACCCCTCACATGTGCATGCCTTATAGCATAAACGAGTATAAAAAAAGCTTTACTTTGAATTTGAGCAGTCACTTTGTATGGCAGCTATTTGTTATCCTGGTCCAAACTGAAATAAAATCTTCGGAGATTGTGGCTTTTTTTTGTGAAATAAAATATTTTATAATTTTGAAAAAGAGTCTGTATTCTAGCATAAAAATTAATAGATTTTTTTTTTAAGTTTAATAATGTGTTCACAAGACTATTTTGCAAAATTGGAATTCCGGAGTTATATTGAGTAGTCGAAAAAGTTTTTTCGTATTTTCTCAATAGATGTCGTTGCAGTCGTATATCTGAGTGCCTGATGGGATTGGAAAGGAATAATCTACTATGAGCTGCTCCAGCGTGGTCGAACGATTGATTGTACATTTTACTGTCAAAAATTGATGAGATTAAAGCAAGCAATTGAAAAAGACAGTTATAACAGATCAACGGCAAAAACTGGGAGAGCTCGGCTGGGAAGTTTTGATGCATTCACCAAATAGTCCTGACCTTGCACCATCGGACTACCATTTGTTTCGGTCAATGCAGAACTCCCTTAATGGAGTAAAGTTGGAGTTAATGGAGTGAAAATTACTTGTCGCAGTTTTTCGCCGAGAAACCAGAAAAGTTTTACACTGATGGAATAATGTCTCTGGCGGAAAAATGGCAAAAAGTGGTCGCCCAAGATGGTACCTACATATTTGGTTCATTAAAGTTCATTATAAATTAAAAAAAAAAAAAATTGAAGTTTATTTAGAAATACGAAAAGACTTTTTCGACTGCCCAATATGTATGTATTTTGCTGACTCGGACGGCACTGAAATTTTAAACGTGTATTTCTCGATAGAGTCTTTGGCTAAACGACAGCCATGATTTCTCAAGTTCTACTTGATCGATTTACCTGATTTTTTTAGAGAGACTTCCTTATGCAATTGTCTATGGCTGGAATTATTCCCATCGCCGAATTTCAATTTATATTATTTTTAACAAATTCGTCAAAAGTCAAAAAAGTGGTAATTTTTTTTACTTTTTTTCGAACAGAAAAAATTGTATTTTTTTTTTATTTTTGTTTCGGACAGAAAAAAATGTTATTTTTTTATTTTTGTTTCGGACAGATAAAAAAAAATTGTTCGAAGTTTTTCGTAGTTCCAGACATTTGCGACATTTTTCGTGATTAATAATTTGTTTTGATTTCTGCTTGTTTTTTCGGTTCAGATTGCTTGGATGGTTGAAATCGCGGATATGGTCAAGTTCCAATTATTTGAGGCCCCCCACTTTATCACATTATCACCTTCTCATTTTTGAAATGTTTAACATTTAATTTTTTGTTTTTTTCCTGTGTTCTTGTAATGTCAATACAATAGTAAAGCTATTCATTTTTACATTTAAAAATTTCCTACAATTCATGCTACTAGTTTGGCATAGGGAAGCTTAAATTTCTGTTTCGATTTAAGTATAAGAAAATATGAACACCTCCTATTTACCGCTTTTTATAATGTTCATCTATGCGCACGCAACAATTTCATTGTTTAATGGTTTATTTTTAATTTTCAACAAGTTTTCGGAAAGCGCGCGCAACAAATTGAAATTTTTATTGCTCGTAAAAAGCCGACAATTGCGTTGCTCGCCGCCCATTGCGCTTTGGGAGTTGTGTCAGTGCTTTTTAACCCTTTTTAAATGACTGCATATAAAATATTTATAGTTTTGCTGTTTTTCTACGAACAACTACAACAAAAATATTATTATTGCGCGGTGCTGGCCAAAGTTTGCACGCTTTCATTTGCATATTTGCAAAAGTTGCCAAAGTCACAAAAGTCACAAATAAAAAAGGAGTCTGTAAAGTTATCAAACGCTCGTTAAGTTGTATTTATTTTTTACTTCGCTTGTGCTATTTTGGGACCTGTGAGCCTTTTTTACAATGAGCAACAATAGACATATGAGAAAACACGCACGAATTGGGCTGGAAACACAGTTAGCATTTAAATAAATTTTTCTTTTTTTTTTGCACGAAAAGTAACAAATTGTTGTGTCAGTGTTGTGAAAGGGGTGCAGAAGAGAGTTGGCAGCTCATTTACATGAAATTTAATGATTAATGAGTTGTGCATATTTCAAAGCAACAGCTGTGTAGCTGCCACTTTTGACAGTGCTTGCGGTCGCAAATGTGTCACATGTGGCAGTTTGTTGATTTTTTAAGACTTTGCTTTGCGGATTCCGGAAAACACATGAAAGAAGGTGACAGAGTAGAAAGGTTAGACACTTTGTAATAATTGTGTTTATTTTGAGACAAATTTAAATATTTTATCAAAGCGGTTAAACTTGAACTTTAGGGGGTATTCTAGGCATGACTTTCGGAGATTTTTTGAAGTGCTTTTGTATTATACATTTGTTTCATTACATATTTTATTTATAAACATTGCAGTATTATATTGGAAAAAATAAAAAAAATTAAAATTTTCAAAAATTAGCAGGGGTTCTCTAATTGGCACGTGGTCATAACCACGATTTCAACCATACTAACAAGCAGAAAGCAAAATAAATGATTAATCACGAAAAATGTCGCAAATGTTTGGAACTACAAAAAAAAAAATAATTTCTGCCTGAAACAAAAAATAAAAAATTTTGTCTGTAAAAAAAAAATAAATTTTTGTTTGTCTAAAAAAAGAAATTAAAATAAATTTTTTAACTCTTTTGAATTTGTTAAACTGGAACTACGGAATCTTCGAAAAAAATTTTTTTGTCCGAAAAAAAATATAAAATAAAATTTTTTGTCTCTTTCAAATTCGTTAAAAATAGTAAAAATCGAAATTCGGCGAGAGGATAGTTCTAGTCATACACAATCCCATAAGGAAGTCTTTCTGAAACAAAAAAAAATATGTATATGTATCTACATAATGTTGCAATGTCTGAAATTACGGAAAAGTTTGAAAATAATTTCTTTTTAAAAATTGGCGATTGCCTGAAAAAAAAATGTTTTCAACATTTTTTGACTGCTTCGAATTTTTTAAAAATAGCAAAAATTGATATTGATATTATTTATATTTTTTAAATATATATTTTTATCAGTAACGATCGAAGGAATACAGTTTTCGCTAATAATTTCTATTTTTCAAGGCACTTGGAAACTAGTGCAAAAGTCTTTGAAAATTAAAAAAAAAAAAAAAAAATTATGAAATTCATAGTAGGTTGAGCTCCATCGGAAACGAAAGACGAAATGACAAACACGTGAGAAAAATAATTTACGGTCGGGAAAAGGAAGGAGAGTGGCGTAGTTGAAGCTTGAAGAATTAGAAACGATTTATCTCAATTTCCGGCAAAACTACGAGTGCTATTAAAAAATGTTATATGGAAATATAGTAGATAATGGAAAGATCAGTAACTTTCGCCTATACACTTTTTTCACATAACCTCAAAATTTATGTGAAAAATTCAAATAACCAAGTTTTTGGGTTTTAATTTCTACAAAAAAATTGTCTTCTTTCACGAAGAAGTTTACAATTTTCCTTCTTATGTCTATATTTTGGTTTTTTAATTAATTTTTGCATTTTTTTTAACTTTTTTTCCAGAAAAAAGTTTTCACGTCAGATTTTTTTAAGAAGCCATTAAGCATTATGTTCATTGAAATATCTGCTTTCTTATGGTATAAAAATATATAAATTTTTCTGGTAAATTTTCTCAGAAAATTCAAAAAAATACCCAAATTGCATTTTCTCTGGCTTGCAAGTGGATATAACTCCTTAAATATAATACTTAATGTTGCCTACATTTAGGCGCACCGCCAAAGTAGTTAATTTCTTATTATCACCACAGCTCGCCAGCCTTTAGAAAGCTATTAACGTAAATATTCTTACTAAAAAGGCATTTCTCAATCGATTAATCGTTAAGCATTAAACACAAACGATTTCATTTCTGCAAATGTATGCAGGCTCAATTTCTTACAAAATCAACAACAACACAAACAACGTCTCCAAAATAATTTCACTTGCCGTTTGCTGCATTTCATTGAAATAATTCAATTTTATCGCTGCATTAAAGTACACAAGCATACTTGAATTTCATTTTGTAAGCAACTACAAAATCATTTTCATCATTTTCGCATATTTTACAACACTATAATAATATTCATACCTTTTACAGCTTTGTAAAACTTACAGCACAAAAGCAGTAGCGCACATGCAGCAGCTGTCACTGTGAGCTTTTATTCATATGCGCACATTTATGCACTGCTGCTGTCGCAGTAAACAGTAAATAACGATCGTAGCACGTCTGTGCCATAGCGACGTTGCTTATCACAGCAGTATGGCACATACATACATACATATTTATACATGTGAGTTACCCGGCTACTCCCACTGCACTAATTTCATTTTTGCTTTTGCTCGCATTTTTCATTATTCTACGTGACATACTTTGCACCGTAGCTAATATTTCATTGCTGCATTGCTGCAAAAAGGCGATGCACGCCAGCGACACCAGCACTCAAGTGCCGCTATGCGTTTAAATGCGGCAGCAGGCGCAGTTTCATCTGCCCTGCAGCAGCGGCAAACAGCCGGCAGTCGGCAGACAACATTGTCAGCAACTTTATTAACTTAATGCAACTTTGTTGGTGATCAACACCTAAAGTGTTAAGGCCGTGCGCACGCAGTGGGCGGGTGTGTGTGTGGTAGAGTTGTGGCCGAGGGCAATTTAGTAAATTTAAGTTTAATTTTTACTTTAAACAGTTGACTTCATTTTTTAATTGCATCACACACTGTCGTAAAGGGTGCGCCAATGAGGTTATGTTGCTAAATGTGCATAAAGAGAGTTTGAGATTTAAAGAGAGACTAGTTCAGGGCCCATTTAATTGTCGCAAAATGAAAGCATGTCTAATAGATGAAAATCTTCAACCGACGAAGGGCGAGTGACTTAGGTTATAGACATTATCCAACGACAGAGATGTAAGGAGCGAAGGTGCCAGAACTATAACACTGATGGGTGGGCTTCAAGGAACAAGCTGTGCATACTATACATACAGGGTTTGTCCGAAAGACGATTTCAAAAATTTATTGAACCAATCGTTACAAATCTTTAAAAACTTTCAAAATACGCTCCTTCTGTGTCGATGCAGCGCAATTTCCAAACATTGAAGGCGTCACGGAAGGCATTCTCCGGAATAGCCTGAAGAGCCGAGATGCATGCTGCTTGGACCCTCTGTCGCCTCATAATTCTTGCCTTTCATCGGCCTTTTCAGACAAGGAAACAAAAATAGGCCGGGGGTCACATCTGGGCTGTATGCTTCTGTAAGCACAGATTTTTTCAAAAATCCGCTAAGCTACGAAGCGGTGATCAGCTCCGAGATCTCATGTAACCTTACAGAAACTCTACATATTTTACATCATAACATACCTTAGGCCACATCATTTGATTAGTGACAGGCCTTCGTGATGCGTTGAGTTCTTTTGACACATACCTAAATTTTTTATATATTACAAAGTACAGAAATTTCAAAAATTCCAGCGGAATCTCCATAACCTACCATACATAGTAGATACCAGCGCTGCGATCTAACCGAATCTAACCGAGATTTACAAAATTCTGTTGATATTAAATTGTGGCTCTTTTTCTTATATGTAAACATATATTATAGACTTTCTCAGCTCGTTTGATACCTTAATGCATTTTCGCCCTCCTTCTTGTGGAAAAAACACATTACTGAACTTTGAAAAATTATCAACGCCAAAACCAACTGACAACTGGCAAGCTTACCTCCACATCTAATGTTTTCACAAGTGAAGGCGGACTTCGTTGCACCGTTGAAATGCTAAAGTTTTTCGTAAGAGCATACGTAAGATATTAACGCGTTAACATACATATGTATACACATACGTTGGTGTTTTTTCAGTAATGCATAACAAGAAATTAGGTTAAAGGGTTGTTGCAGCGGAAGCTACGCATTGCAATCGCGCGCATGAAGGAAGACAATGCGAAATTTATTTTTCTGCACAAATACTTCCTTAATTACATACATATGTATGCGTTTTGGTTTGTAAAGTGCACATAATGAGATTGTCAAAACTTAAAGTGCTTAAGTGTGTCAAGAGATAAATAAAAATCCATTTGCAAGCAAGGAGCTCTACTACATAAGTTCATTAAAAGAGCAAGCAGAAAAAAAGTAAAAAAAAAAATTATTTAAGAAGCATATCAAAAGCATAAAGAATAGAAATTTGTAAGCACTTAAGCGCATATTTGACATCTGACATTGTTGTAGCAACACTATAATGACCTTGCAGGCCGTGACGGCAAGCGCAAAGCACTGCCTCAACGGTCTGACATATTTTGCTTGGCACAAGCAGTGCGAGTGCACGCTTAAGCACTGTATGAAAATGAACTTACAAGCATATCACGATTAGCATACATATTTAACAAGTCCTTGCTGTCAGCGGCGCGACATTTTGTTTGTTTTCTCGGCATTATTTATTTGCTTTTTTACTTAGTTCGTCACTTTTGCTATGTAACGAAGTGAGCGCCCAAGTGGATAAGTGCGAGCACACTTGTGTGTAAGTAGTACGAGTAGTTGCTGGGTGGCCAATGTGGCGCAGCAGTGAGCTTAACATGCTAAGCGGAGATGTAAGTGTGAAAAACGTTTGAATAATGCTGCTGCTTAAATGGATAGCTTTTTGTGAAGCTACATACTTGCAACGATTACCGTAGTGATTACTTAGCAGGAAGGGTATTTAAAAAATGTTAAAGCAGTTAAGCAGTTGTAGTGCAATAAACGATGATAGTTGTTGAACAAATCTTTTGGCAGTAACTTAAAAAAGTACAACAAATTACTTAACGTAAAAATCAACTTAAAGTAAAACTTAACATAATGGGAGACTTAACAAGACTTAAAGTGGAACTTAACTTAACGTAAAACATTACTTAACGTAAAACTTAACTTAACGTAAAATATTACTTAATGTAAAACTTAACTTAACGTAAAACATTACTTAACGTGAAACAATTCTTAAGCCAACGTGAAACGTAAAACGCAACTTAACGTGAACCTTAACTTAGCTTAACTTATCTCGAAACGATACTTAACGTGAAACTTAACTTAGTTTAACTTATCCTAAGACATTACTTAACGTAAACTTGACTTGATTTAAAACTTAATTCAACGAGAAAATTAACTTAACTTTACGTAAAACGTAACTTAACCTGACTTAACACTAATTCAACGTGAAACTTAAAACTTAACTTAGCTTTTTATAATAATTTTAATAATACGTAAGTTAACGCGAAATAAAACTTTACGTGAAAACTAACTTAACTTGGTTTAAAACTTAACTCAACGAGAAATATTTCTGCAACTTTATACACCAAAAATTGTAGACTTCATAATCGTTAACTTATTTTTATGCTGCTTAATTGTTTCAACGTCAATTTGCCTTATCGTCATGCGCTTCATATTTGTTTTACACGAAAGCCAAATGAAATAAAATTAAATCAGCGCAATCACCGCACAGCCACGCACCTGTCGCTCTGCGTAAACAGGGCTATCGAATATTTCCTGCTATGCGTTGCACACAAATTGGCGGCGTACACGTAAAGTTATAAATTGAATGTTTGCCGCTCTCAAACCACATAATTTATGCGGTTTTTATTTGTGCACATTGCTTTGGATTTTTCCCGTTCGCCGCGCATTATTATTATTATTATTGCACGTATTTATTTTGAGTAGCTCCTGGTCATTGTTGTGCTACTTGCGTGTGTGCGTTTTTTTTATCTGCTTTAACCGCGAGACGCCACCAGCCGCAGCGCTATTATCATTATTGCTTACGTCCCTTTATGGCGCGTATAAATTTTTTTTCGTTAGGCCTCAGTGCAGCTATGCGCGTTGTTTTCTTGGAATTTGTATTGTTGTGTTCCCATTTTCATCATGAAACTGCTTCATGTTTCCAATTGTTGTTTTAATTATTATCATTTTTTTTGTAAAGCTGCAATAACAAAACAACTGAAGTGCCACACTTGGGATTAAGTAGCGTTGTTATACGTTAAATTAATGTTATTTTTTTCAGGCGTTAATAAAAGAAGACACAAAAGAGCCTTATTGCTTGTAAATATGAAACCTGCATTTTTTTCTAAGTTACTTGCTTCGACGAGAATTAAAAAAGCAATCCACTTGTGTGTAGAAAAAACTGCGAGGAAAACGTGCGCACAAGAGATAAGAAAGTGACGCCAAACCAATTATTTGAGAAAAGTAATATGAGAAAATTTACAACAATAGTGATTAATAAACCATAGCGTGTAAGGCAAAAAGCTGCTTAAAGTTTAATAAAGCACCTTTTGTTCTTATTTCAGCACTATATGAGCCAACAAGCGAGAATTACAAAACAAATAATTTAAAAGCATTTAAATATTTAAAAACATTTAAATTCTCAGCCGTCAGCTGAGTTCAGCACTATCGATACCCGATAACTAACAAGATCCTTTAAGGTTGGTGCACACTATGCAAACACTTCAAATGTTTTTAAAATTATACAAAAGCACTCTCATGTTGATAATATTTCGACATTTTAATATAATTTTAACAACTTTCAAACAAAAATGCCAATTCAAGCCAATTTGTCTGCCAAACGACTTTGCACAAACATTAAAAAAGTTAAACAATTCTTCACTAAGTCATATAAACCCGTTGGATGATTAAGAAGTTTGCAGCAAAAATAGTTGTGCTGAACTGAAAAGCGTCAAACTCTATGTAGCTGTGAAATATTTATAATATCATATTTTCGGTGTGCTCTCCGCTAGCTTTGCAAGTTTTATGTGCGGAAGCCAATAAAGTACGTGAGAAAGTCTGCAAAACTACTACGTAAATCAAACATCATGAATGTGTGGATAACTGCTGAAAATATGTAGACACAAGTATAAAGGATATGCTGACAAGTATGTGTACAAGCCACATGGGGAGAAATTTTGGTTTTATGAGTTTTCAACACATAAATAGTAGCTATTGCACTTGCTACTATCCAACAGTAAACTAGTTACATTTAATTAAATGCTGACGGGAAAGTGTTGTTAGGCATTATGATAGACCCAAACGCGCCGAAGTTCATGCATACATAGATTCTTTCAAAATATGTCAAATATCAAACCCATTTTGACAAAATTATTGTATTTTCACAATGGTGAAATTTGTTTGACATTTGTGACAATTTTTGACAGTTATGAAAGTTGCTTGACATTTATGAAATTGATTTGACATTTATTAAATTACTTTGACATTTGTCACATTTTATGACATTTGTAAAATTTTTGTTTGATAGTTGTGAATTTTTTTGGTATTTGGGAAACTCTTTGACATTTGGAAAATTTTTGACATTTGTGACATTTGCGAATCAAACAATCTGAAAATACGCTTCAAACAGATAAAAAATCTTACACTTCGCAAGAATGAGTTTTGTTTAGAGACAACCGAAGACTCTCGAAGAAATTCACAAATGAGGCTGTTATCGTATAGTAGCGAATAGTAGGAGTAAGTAGCTTACAAATTTACAACAAATTACTTAACGTAAAAATCAACCTAACGTGAAAGTCAACATAATAAGAAACCTTATCTTAACTTAACGTGTATATTAACTTAACCTTAACGTAAAACGTTTCTTAACGTGAAAAGCAACAGAACGTGAACCTTAACTTATCTTGAAACGATACTTAACGTGAAACTTAACTTAATGAGAAACTTAACTTGACTTAACGTGAATCGTAGCTTAATGTCAAACGCAAAAATTTACTTAAGCCAACGTTAAACTTAACGTAAAACGCAATTAAACGTGAACCTTAACTTAGCTTAACTTATCTTGAAACGATACTTAACGTGAAACTTAACTTAATAAGATACTTAATCTTAACTTAATATGAATTTTAACTTAACGTAAGTCGTTACTTAATGTGAAACTTTACTTAAGCAACGTTAGACTTAACGAAAAACGCAACTTAACGTGAAACTTGTTTCAGAACTTTAATCAGCGAGAAACTTACTAACTTGACACAGTCCAAAGCCATTCATTTCTTAAAAAAATTAATCATAAATAAAAAATTTCAAAATATTTCAACATCTTGCGCCAAACTACTTAAAAAATTGTCAAATTTTTCCTAGAAAATATTCTTCCATTTAACAAAATACCAGACTAACGTGTGTGTGATATTAACACCGTAACCAAACAAATCCAAAAGTCTGCATTTCATAATGTCAAGAGAGCACAGCAATGCCATCAACACTGTCATTATTTTGTTGGACGTGCACACCATTTTTAGTGCAGCCCACACAAACTTACCACAACCAATCAGTTAGCTACATAACTTCCGCCACCTTGTTCCTTTTTGTGTTTTTTTTTTTGCTTCTTCTTCACATGCATAGTTGCATTGACATTATTCACTATAAACTTTGCTCATCGTCGACGTTGATTTTATCTTGCGAAAAACAATAAAATACACATACCTTTGCACTCTTGCCCTTAAACTCACTATATACGAGTATATAGAGTAGTATATATGCCTGGTCTGACACGCTTCAACTTTTCTGTGGCATATTTTTTTACGCTTTTTCTACACTTCAAACACTTGCGAATCTGTGCGTAGAAGTGCGTTGTTGCTGTTGGAACAATTTGCATGGCAATTGAGTTTGCAACTGCTACTTAAGAACTTAAAGCGAGGAAAAAAACCATGACTGTCTAATGTGTTGGAAAGCGAGTGGGAAAGGCAGAAGTTTGCGTACCGGAAAATCATCATTGGCATAACTACAAAATTAAATAGTGATTTTTATTTTATGATATTGAGCTTAGTAAAGTGGCTTGTTTTCTTATCGAACTTCAATACTTATGGAATTTATTATCACAGGCAGTCGGTTGCAGTATTACATGACAGCATGAAGCATTTGAAGCTCAAGAGACAATATAAGCACACGACAAGAGAGGATTAAAATAAGTATATTGAACGAAAAACATGAGCTGAAGTAATATTGATGCAATTTATATACAAAAGTTGCATTAAATTACAATCAAGAGTAGAACAGTAAAGCAATTTATTATTTACTTTATGCCTTACTGTGTAAACTGCCAAATTTAGATTAGTAAATCCAAGAAATACTTTGCAAAAAAAAATATTGGATAGTCGAAAAAGTATTTTCGAATTTCTAATCAAACTTAGATTACCCAATATTTTGATTAGAAATAAGAAAAAGTATTTTCGACTATCTCTATCTAAGTTTAAGGTATGCAAAAAGAGGTTCGGTTGGAAGAATACTAGACTTAATGAAGTAATAGAGTTGAAATTTGTTAAGCATAGAAGGTCTGTTGCTATTTCCTCCAGCTTTTGCTTGACATTGCGACTGTGAAATACAATTAGCTCTTAAGTGTTGTTGCCTATGCCTCCACCTCATATATTTTAGGCTAGTCATTTGCTTCAATTCAGCACCATTACTTTCAATTAATTATACTTTTTTGTTTGAATTTTTAATTGGCGCTGCTTAATTAATATTTTGACAGCTCAAATTAAGCGGAAAACTTAAACTCGCCCTCCGCAATCGGCGCCAAAAATCATGACTTGACGTGACAGTTGAATTATTCAATTTACACCACGCATTTTAGCATAATCGATGCGCCCAATTAAGCTTAATTATAAATTCCCTTTTGCAGGCGGCTAAGTCCAGTAACACAAATAACTACACACACACACACACACACTTGGATACGCATAAACTCAATTAAAAAAGCAAATGTCAAAAGCAGCTGCAGCGCGTAAACGAAAATTGACATGTGAATGACCTGCTAGTACAGTTATTCGTGACAGTGTGCAGCAACGCGTTGTGCAAATGACGAAGCGCTGTCTGCTCTCTACACACATGCTGGTAATTAGTGCAATCAGTTAAATGACATTTTCACCATTGTAAATGCACGCCAATTGATGCTGTCAATTAAGCGCGCGCGTGAAAGCGGACAACGACGAAAACTACCACAAAACAAAATAGCGCGTTCGTGTGCGTGTGGCAGAACACAGTGTTGGCGACGGCGTTAGAACGGGGGCATGCCGCGGAATTGCATTTAATACACGGAAACAAATACAACACAAGACAGCGTGTTGTTGTTGGAAATTTTGTTTTTGACATTTCGATATTCTGCAGCAACGCCGAAATTCACTTAACACCGCCAAGTTGGAAGGAAAAAAACTGTTTACGGCTGTTAATAATATTTTAGCCGGTTCGAGCTTTGCCCGCGAACTCAGGCAACTAATGGTGGGTGAGCTGCGCAACTGTAACCCCTAATATTTGAACTAAAACACGTTGTTTTTGTTATTATTTCCTGCAGACGAGAAAGACTACAGGCGTCGCGGATGACACGGCTGCTGGCGGCGACAGCGCGGACGCACAACAGCTTGAGGACGCTGCGCACTACGAGCCACCAGTTAGCTACAGTTCCGATACAACAGCCACAACACCGCCAACACAACAACAACAACGTGAGCAGCAAGCGAACAGCATGGCTGCCGCGAACACGGAAGCAGCGTGCAGCGGCGGAGCGTTCTCGCTACGCCAACGACGTGTCTCCGAATTGGTGCTGGACTCATACAGCGGCCGTACAGCGACAGCAGCACAAGATTATGACGATGCGGCAGCTGTGGATCTTGATGAGTATGAGGAGGACGATTACGAAGATGGCGTTGATGGCGAAAACGATTATTACGACGAATCGCCGGTGCAGCGCAGCGCTAGATTCTTACAGCCACGTAGACAACAAAGGAAAATCGAATTGCCGGAGCAGGCGACGACTAGCGCGGCGGCGAAAGGCGGCGTCAAACGGACAAAGCGACGCATTAAGACCGCACGTCAATTCTCGCAGCGCACCACTTCGACCGAGTCCACGGAGAGCGGCGTGCGTCCATGCATATCGAAGGGTCAAATGCGCGGTGAGTTGCAGCGTAAACACGATTACTTGTATGATCGGTAGTTGGCTGATAAATAGAGTTATTAGGTTGTTAAAGGGACAAGCTAAGCACATCTCACATAATCTGTGTGCGCTCGCTAAGCTGTCTGTGTTTTCCCATTTTGTACGTGTCGGTTGTCACGAACTGTCCAATTTATGCTGTTGTCACACAAATATTGCTTTGTTTTCTTTTTTATTGCTATCTATTTTCGTGTGTGTTTTCTAGAATTTCGTGAAGCATTTCGCTTATTCGACAAGGATGGCGATGGCTGCATAACGAAGGAGGAGTTGGGCACCGTAATGCGTTCATTGGGTCAATTCGCGCGTGTCGAGGAATTGCAGGAAATGCTGCAGGAAATCGATGTGGACGGTGAGTTGGGCGGGTTTGTTAAAACGTGCAACATAGAAAATAGCAATATCTGTTGGCGGTTAGCGCGCATTGCAGCAAAAGCCATGAAAGCGTTGATATTATATTTAAAAGCACTTTGCACTTTGTTATTGCTTGCTTTAAGGTGTTTTGTTTTTTATTTGTATTGCTGCAGGCGATGGCAATGTTAGCTTTGAGGAATTTGTGGACATACTTTCCAACATGACATATGAAGACAAATCGGGGCTTTCCTCTGCCGATCAGGAGGAACGTGAGTTGCGCGACGCATTTCGTGTGTTCGACAAGCATAATCGTGGCTATATAACGGCCTCAGACCTGAGAGCGGTGCTGCAGTGCTTGGGCGAGGATCTGGATGAGGAAGACAGTAAGTTGTGGCAAATTCTTTAAATATTTTTATATATATTTTTGAAGCACAAGTTTACAGGTATTGAGTGGTTTTACATTTTGTGCTTGCTATTGTTGTTTTTGTTTTTTTTTTTTGTATTGTGGTTGCGCCGCTGAGCGTATGCAGGTTTCTTTTTATTTCTTTTTTTTGATGTATGTGTATGATTGGCTGACAAATTCGTTAAGAATTGCATGATTTTACTGTTAGCTTGTTTACATTCCATGCTGCCTTAGGGTTGCCGTAAACAGATTATTTTCATGCAAAGCGTTAAATTGCAATTTTGCTTGTTTGTTTTTTCCATTGCCACCTCTTGTCACTGCTGTACAGTTGAAGACATGATAAAAGAAGTGGATGTCGACGGCGATGGACGCATTGACTTTTATGAGTTCGTGCATGCGTTAGGCGAGCCAGAAGACTCACAAGAAAATGATGACGAGAATGAGGAGGAAAATACTACTTCACCATTACCAACACCAAAATCCGTTGTGTCGATGACGTATGAGTAAGGAATGCAGAATTTTGACAGCTAATGACGAAACTGCTTAACGAAAGCTTAACTAAAAGCAAACTAATAAGGATAATAAGCAACCAAACAAAAAAATATATAGTAATAAGTGAAAAATAATAATAAAAAAAAATAAATAAAATAAAAAAAAAAATAAATAAAATAAAAAAAAAAAATTAAAAAAATAAAATAAAAAATAATAAAAAAAAAAAATAAATAATTAAAATAAAAAAAAAATAATTAAATTAAAAAAAGTAATAAAAAAATATTAAAAATTAAAACTAAAATTTTACTTAATAAAGTAATAAAAAAACAAAAAAATAATAATAAAAAAAAACAAAAAAATAATAAAAAAAATAACAAAAAAAAATACAAGTGAAAAATAATAATAATGCATACAAAAAAAAATATAAAATAATAATAAAAAAACAAAAAAAAACTAATATTAAAATAAGTGAAAAATATTAAGAATAATAAATACAAAAAAAAAAAATATAAACTAATAAAAAAAAATATTAAAAATTAAATTTTACTTAACAAAATTTTTTCTTCTAACAAACTTGCATTTTTAATGAAGACAGGAAAATAATATTGAAAATTTTTAATACAAATAACAGTTTAATTATGCCTAACTCAAATTTAGTAATCAAAATAAATAAAATCAAAACTACATATAGTTTAGTCATTATGCAACAAGTAAAGAAAAACAAAAAAAAAAAAAATAAACATCTATAACATTTTAAATTTTCAAAATCATTTAAAAGAAACACAATTTTTCAAGATAAAAAATATCTAACAAAGCTGGACAAAATCAAAATTCGCACAATTGGTTATGTAAAAATAAAAAACTTGCTAAACAGTGTAAATCCCTGAAGTAAATTGTTGCTAAAAACGAAATTTTTTAACTTAAAACTTCAAAAAAAGGTTGCTATATACTTAAAATACGAATTAAATATAACATAACTCCAATGTAAACATATCCATATATTATATGTACTTAGCACTTAATTACTTAACTATAAAAATAAAATATTTACGTTACTTAAAATTGCCACAAGGAATAAATGTATATGTCTCAAAATCACACGAAATTTTGCCTTTCTAAAGTGGTGTTGGAGTTTTTGACGCCTTTATAGCTTTAAAATTTAATTTTAATTTGGTTATTCAACACATATGCATTTTTAAACAAACAGTAGCAAAAAAAAAAAATATATATATAAAAATAACTGAATACAAAAAAAATTAATACAAATAAATAATTTGCAAGCAATAAATGCATGCATAATAAGCAAACTTAACAAATCTGTAACGAAAGTTTAATTCTTTTTTTTTTTGAAATGGCAACACTTTCCCCAAAATTTTGAACAAATTAATATTAGTAATAATAATTATGTGCATATGTTTAAACTAGATAAAGAAAAAAATTACAATTAAACTTAATCAAAAACTTTTACTTTAAATAATTCAATAAAAACTTCGAATCTTATGCAAAACAAAAAAAGCTAAATTTGTTTTAATTCAAAGGTGCATGCTCGAGCAACAAATTAAGGACAGGTGACAGCGCAGGTCAAAATAGTGAGGAATTTCATTGCGTTCAATTGAGCACTGTGACAGGCGGTTGTTAAATGCATATGAGGTGATATTATGAGCTGCTCATCAAAATAAAATGTAATAAAAAGAGCAAAAACAAAAGGAAATGCTAAAATGGCAGTAATTTGTGGGAAGCTCATTAAAATGCAGGAGCTAAAAGCGCGTGTTTATTACAATAAAACTAACACTGACTATTTACTATTAATTAAAGCGACTCCAGCTTGATTATACCCATGAACTTTAGTGCAAGTAAATGTCATTTTAGAGCAAATAAATGCTATGCAGTAAGAGCAAACAACGACGTGCTTATATGAATGCGAAAAAGCACATGTCTTTTGTTGAAAATAGTGGCAGCAGAAGGATCCTAGATATCGATAAAAAGCAGCTTACACTCTTATGAGCTATTAACTGTGTGATAATGTCTTCCACTGTGTGTGGAGCTGAGGGAATTCCAAGTTGCTGATATTTTGAAGGGAATTTAGAGTTTATGAAAACGACATTAAAAAGAAGAAACAGAAGAAATATAAGACTGATTTTTGGAATATATTGGAATAAAAAATAAGAATCCTAGAGGGATGTGGAACAACGGGGTAGCAAGAAAAAATAATTATTTTAGGCCTGCGCGTACTTAGACTTGATTTATTAAGGGGTGTCTTCATTAACAATATTTCAAAAACAATGAAAGCTTTCCGGTGGCAGTTCCAGAATTTCATACAAAATACAGTGAAAAGATTAATTGAAATGACGGCAAATTTCAATCATCCTTTAGTTTTGAGACACCCTGTATAAAAGAGGATGACAGTGTAAGAAACCCAAAGGTTAGCAAAAACGAATACTAATAACTTTTCGAACAATATTCGCCATAACCTGACTTTATGGCTTCGCATTAAACTCAAAGGTTGAAATAATGTAAGCTTTCGAACAATTTCGCCATAACCTGACTTTAAGGCTTCGCACTAACAGGCCGTTGTGCTTTCTCGCACACTGGCCTTCGGAAACCCAAAATAATTTAACAATTTATGCTGCAAAACTATTTGAGTTGAGCAAATAAGCCAACAATAATGAGCAGTAAACGGTATAAATACACACGCTGACACTTACAAACACACACAGGATACAAATACTATACGCATGACTTTTACTGCTGCCGTTGCCGTTGATGGTTGAGTTGAGAAAAGCGCCAAACTAAATAACTATGTAATGGACCCTCATCGAGTAAAACATATTAATGCCAAAAGTCTTAAGTTGCGCTTTCAAGCAAACAATTTTATTTACTATATTTACAGAAGAACATATTGCCGCACAAAAAGGTCAGGATATCG
Organism: Bactrocera dorsalis; assembly: GCF_023373825.1. Classification (NCBI taxonomy): domain Eukaryota; kingdom Metazoa; phylum Arthropoda; class Insecta; order Diptera; family Tephritidae; genus Bactrocera; species Bactrocera dorsalis. The sequence continues at coordinate 3,453,216 of NC_064306.1, forward strand.
AAAGATTAAATGCAACAAATTGCTTTGCAACCGAAAAAGATTTTTACTTTCCTGCAGAGAGCGATTTGTTAGTGTGGCGCCAATCACTACTAACCATTGTGTTTGATTGTGATTTAATGTCAAACAAGTCAACAAATGGATCACCCAGAGTGTGTGTTCGATTGTGGGCATGTGTGTGTGGGTGTTTTGGCTAAATAGTTGTGCAAACAAATAACATGCGAATATGCATTTATTTACACAGATGTAGGAGAAAGAATGTTGCAATTGGGAGGGTCATTGTTTGCTTTAGTTAAAATATTTGTACGACAGGGTTGCCAAGAAAAAAAATGTCGTAGGAGACTCGAATAATGACAATTTGATAGCTGTAATATCCTTCATAGCCAACAACGATGTCAGCATCGAAATCCAAGGCAGAATATCTCAACAACAGGTGCTACTTTGGACTGAGTAGGCAATTGAGAAGTAAGAGGTCTCTCGACGAACAAAAACCAGGCTCTATAAGTTACTTATTATTCCCGTCCTACTATATAGTGCAGAGGCTGGGACGATTACATGAACTGCTGAGGCGACGTTGAGAGTTTTCGAGAGAAAAGTTCTGCGAAAGATTTATGGTCCTTTGCGCATTGGCCACGTCGAATATCGCATTCGATGGAACAATGAGCTGTACAAGATATACGACGACATTGGCATAGTTCAGCGGCTACGCTGGCTAAGTCATGTTGTCCGGATGGACGAAAACACTCTAGCTTTGAAAGTATTCGACGCAGTGCCCGCCGGAGGAAGCAGAGGAAGAGGAAGATCTCCACTCCGTTGGAAGGACCAAGTGGAGAAGGACCTGGCTTCGCTTGGAATATCCAATTGGCGCCACGTAGCGAAAAGAAGAAACGACTGGCGCGCTTTTGTTAACTCGGCTATAATCGCGTAAGCGGTGTCTACGCCAGTAAAGAACAAGAAGACTATATAGTGCATAGGCATGGACGATGACAACATCTGATGAGTCGACGTTACGAGTTTTCGAGGGAAAGGTACTGCGTAAGTTATGGTCCTTTGAGCGTTAGCCACGGCGCATATCGCATTCGATGGAAGGATGAGCTGTACGAGATATACAGCGACATTGACATAGTTCAGCGAATTAAAAGCTAGCTAGGTCGCGAAAACACTACAGCTCTGAAAGTATTCGACGCAGTACCCGTCGGGGAAAGCTTAGGAAGAGGAAGACCTCCACTCCGTTGGATAGGGTCTCCGAACTGAGCGGCAAAGTTAACAAACCCTTATCTACATATGTATAAAAAAAATGCCTGAGGGCGCCATAACGCCGAAAGTTGTCATTCAGGATTGCCTAACAGGTATTAGGTTATTATAGCTAGAAGAAAAACGCTGAAAAATTGCAATTAAAACGTCACATTTGCTCAGTTTGGCAATGTGCTTCGAGCAAAGTATATTTTGTTTTCTTTGCCTTCTTGCTGTCAGTTCAATAGTGCTGGACTTTTATTGTTAAGGAACCCGGTAACCTTGGCAGACAGGCACTCTAGTATCTTCTGCTGACAACTATTTATTTTCTTTACTGACCTCTGTGTGTTTTGTTAGCCACGCTGGCCACACACGTATTAAGGTTGGCGCAATAAATTGAGACACGTAGCGATACACGTATGGAGGGCAAACACGTGCCAGTTGCGTTAAAATTTCCCACGCAGCACATTGGCGAGATTAGAGTGCAAGCAGAATGAACGATTTAATATGCGGCTAAAGTTCAAGTGAGCAGAAAATGTTTGGGTTGCTGCACGGCAAAGGAGCAGCTGCTAAGGCGCAGCGATAAGTCAAATGAATATTTACAAAAACAGTTTTAGTTTACAGAAGAAATGTAGTTGCTTAATCAAATATGTAAATACACGTGTAACTGTATCTATTTTTGGTTTTATCATCTTTTTATGCAAATTTCTCAAAGCCAAAACAGAAGGCACAGTGCAAATGATTTGTTAGTGATTGCAAAGTAATCGATATTTTCGATAGCACTGAAAGTGTAGGGCGAGTTTATGGAAAATTAAATTAAATTCATATTTAGATTGTAATAACTCTCGGTAGGTGAAATTATATCAAAGACGGATCAGCTGGCAATTGCTGCTATTTATAGACGGAGCGAAGACATAATGACTTTATCTTCGAACTTCTGCTTCTAAGCGCCCATAAAGACCTACCCACCCTTTACCACTTCTCCTGCCGGCGGGTTTGCACCGGCCTCCCCCATCCTACTGCCTGATGAGGAGACTTCTACTGGGGTCTTGAGTCATATTGCAGCAGTTTCCCAGCATCGGTTTGGTCGTCTCAGGAGCAGCAGTCCCGCCTGGGAGAAATCCGGGTGTCGGTTTTGACATTCCTTCACCTCCCTTCGTCACCTTTCCGTCGACGTTTGTGTTTTTGTTTCCTATGTTCTTGTCCATGTACAAAGGTACCCACTCCATCCCCCCGGAAAGGTAGTGACCTTTTATGGTCCTAAGGTTATCTCAGAGACGAAGACAAGGCGAGGGTTGACGTACGCCCTTATGAGACAGTCCAGTCCAGTTCCAGAGCCGACCAACGTAAAGAAGGAGTCGTGTTAACTTACACCTACCACGCGAACTTGACGGCGACGGTGGTGAACGCACTTTGAGGCTTGCCAGAGTTTTAACGGGACGGGGGTTACAACATTAGTCCGTCAACCATTTCTAATGAGTGTCACCTCATCATGCTCAGGTGCCAGAATGCCGCCGCTACTAGCCAAGGGTTCTACCAAATCCTAAATAGTTCCACCTACTCAAAAAAAAAAACTGTTCCCAAGCCAAACTGTCCTCCAGGAGCTGTAAGGCCTTGAAGGCCGCAGGATCTTGGATCTGATGTTAATTGATGTGGTCAGATTTCTGCCGTAAATTGAAAGCAATAGATGCATTTCCACTCTCTCTAATGAAGTAGAGTTTCGGATTTCGAATAAAAGGCATCTAAAGTGAAAGACTAGGTAGTGGCTGAGGTAATGGCTCTGAAGACATGGTAACCGCAGTAGATTAGACTGAAATTTATTTCTAAAAATATGAACTGTCTGTAGATTTTAAACAAATGTTTGATATTTCACCTAAATCTGACTATGATTAGGCTTTCCGCCTTCATCAATCAGAGTATGACACACCCTTCGCCGACATTTTGGCTACAATGGGATGAAAGTTCTCACCTTCTACTCTCTTCAAACACCCCAAGCTGCTTACAAGTAAAAACTGACTTAATACGCCGTGCTCTAGAGGTTGACTTCTTTGTGATTTCCAAGCTCTCGGGGCTTATAACCTCAACAAAAGACATTCTTGGCAGACACGCATCCTTTTATGTAGGCACCAAGTGTTTGCTAGCCATGGAAAATATGAATAACTACACGCAGACAAAGAAAAGTGTGCATATTTTTTTTGTTTGTTGTTGTTGCTGTATATTTTTCTTAAACCGCGCCGTCATCGCAAATAAAAAGGTGTGTCTGCATGCATTAAATTTTATCAGACACCTGAATGTATGTTAAGACATTTCAAGCAAAAAATGCCTAAGCAACCCTGCACGGGCATATGTAAATCTATGCCATTCAAAATGCACACACGCACGCACACCCGTAATAGGGAGGAAATATTTATATTAAGAATTTAAATGCGACACATTTTTATCTTGTCGGTTTTAAGCTTTGCTTGCCGCAGAGCTTTCATGGCGCTGCGTCTTACAAGTTTTTATATGTTTTTGTTTTTCTTTCTTTGTTTGTTTTGCATTGCTTTCTTTATAATTTCTCGGTTTTGCGACAAGCCAACTCAGCAGCGCCTTAGTTTGAGGTTAATTTGAAAAATGCAAATTTTGCACAGCCAAACTAATTTGAAAGCCGCCTGCCTTGGTTGGGGCAGCCAAGTAGAGTGTGGGAAGAAAAATGAAAATGCCGAACTGTGTGGTGTGGTGTGTTGGGTAGGCGGCACAGCGTGTTGTGCTTAGTTTTAGTTTTCTTTGCATTTCTTTTTCACTCATAACTGCTACTCTATTCTTGTTTTGCTTTCTATTATTCGTTTTGTGTGCAATTTCCAAATTTCCTGTTGTGCGGCCAACCCACAGTTTGTTGTTTGGTTTTCGATTTAGTAGTTGGTTATTTATGATTATGTGATTTTAAGTTTGTTATCCATTTTTATGCTCGCCAACTTATTGTTTTGCTGCTGTTGTTGCTCTTTTTGTTGGGCTTGTTGTTGGCTGACCAAAAATAAAATAATCGAGTGCAAAACCACAAAACGGAAAATGTTCGTAAATGAAGGTAAAAATCTCTGCGCGGTATGTATGTATGTATAGTATACTATATGAACAACAAGAAAAAAGTAAACTACAACAGCACCGTAGCTATAATACCCTTCACAGGTGCATTTCTTACAGCATAACAAGATTAAAACGTTAACTTCGTCAAAAAGTTTCTATAAGAGAACTTGATTTTTATTGGTTAGTTTGTATGGCAGCTATATGTTATAGTAGTTCGATCTCAATAATTTCTTCACTGATTATAGAGTTGTCTTTAACAAGTATCTAAACCAAATTTCGTAAAGATATCTTGTCAAACAAAAAAGTTTTCCATACAAGGATGGGATTTGGACCGGTCGATTTGTATGGCAGCTATATGCTATAGTGGTTCGATCCGAATGATATCTTCGCTGATTATAGAGTTGACTTGAACAATAAACTATACCAAATTTCGTAAAGATATCTTGTCAAACAAAAAAGTTTTCCATACAAGGATGGGATTTGGACCGGCCGATTTGTATGGCAGCTATATGCTATAGTGGTTCGATCTGAAAAATATATACGGAGATTGTGGCGTAGCCTTAGAAAATAATCCACGTCAAATTTCGTGAAATTATCTTGTCAAATAAAAAAGTTTTCCATATAAGGATTTGATTTGGACAGGTCAGTTTATATGGCAGGTACAAGGTACAGTGGTGCGATATCGTCGGTTTCGACAAATGAGCAGCTTCTAGGTAAGAAAAGTACGTGTGCATAATTTCAGATTGATATCTTAAAAATTTAGGGACTAATGAGCATGTATACAGACGGGTAGATAGAGAGACGAACACGGCTAAAACGAATCAGCTCGTTACGCTGATCAGTTATACAATATCTATATTTTATAGGGTCTCTGACATTTCCTTTTGTGTCTACAAACTTCGTAGCAACCTTAATATACCCTGTTCAGGGTATAAATAGGCATACAGACATATGTATGTAAGTATAGAAGATGAATGTAAGCGTAAGTGTGTGCAAACATGAATGGGCATTGCACGCATAAAACTTTTTCAGCCATAAACACTCATTTTATTAACAAAAACTCGTTTAGTAAGTTCATGCCATCTCTTATATTTATACGCACACACATCCATATACATTTTTGTTCGGGTTGGTGTTTGTGTGTGCGAACGGACGTGCGGGCAAGTGGTCGCCTGGGGCGTATGAGCAACCACAGTAGCATAAAACTTTGGCGTGCAGTGTGGCCAGCAGTGGTTCAGCGCAAATACACGCGCGCTTAAACACAAACACACGTACACTTATGCATGAACGCACACACACACACACACAGAAAGCGCCGCGCACGCAACACGCAATTATGTGCTTAAGGTTGTGTTATTTTTACACCCTCATGACGAGCATAATTGACAGTCGATTTTGCGGCTTGCTGCCGGCCGCGACGTGGGCGTTTGAGCAACACTTTCCGTTCGGGCGACACCTGCTGCCACCTGCCGCCAGCCAGCAGCTAGCAGCTACAATATTACAATTAAGTTCGCGCATCGAAATTTCGCCATGTTTTGTGTCGGTTGCGTTAAAAAATAAATGATTAAATGCTTCCACACATACATACATACACATTTGTACACATTTAAACATACATATGTATATGTTACACATACATATATGCATGCAGTTGGGCATTCATTATGCAAGCAGCGCTGCCGCGCACGCATTCTGATTTCATTTTCGCGACGTCAGTTGCAATTTTTGCCGCGTTAAAATTAATGAATATTGTAATTTACTTGTATGCATGCACTTAATTTTTATTATTTTTTGTTTAAAATTTTATTTATTTTTTATTATAAGTTGCAAATAAGTTTCCTTAATTCACAGCAACAGCTGCTCTTGCGAGTTTGGTTGTGTGTGTGTGTGTGTGGGTGTGTGCTCGTTTTGTTCTGTTAAAACTTTATGACATGAAAAATGATAGAATTCACCAGCGCGATGAGATTTAAAAATTATGCCACCCTGCCTGCCTGTTCACTCCTTTTACGCGCGCGTATAATTCGATTAAATTGTTAATAAAATGTGTAAATTTGCATTAAACAAATTAAAATTTAATATGACTATGAAGGGGAAATAACGAAAATCGTTTTATGTGTATTATTGATATTTATGCGCACAATTTCAGCAATTTACAGTTAATATTTAAAATTCGATTGATAAATCCGCGACTTTGCACGAGACAAATAAATACGAAATTTAATAAATTTAATAATAGAAAAATTAAATAAAAATAAACAAAAAAAATTAAAAATAAAATTTAAAAAATTAATAAAAAATAAAAAAAAAATAAAAAAAAATATATAAAAGCTACTAGAATTCATAAATAATAGTATAAAAAATATTTTATATAAAAAAATAACAAAAATTGCAAATTGAAATTAAAAATAAAAATAAAATTAAAAACATCAATAAAAAGTTAAAATAAAAAATATAAAAAAAATTATAAAAACTACTAGAATTTATAAATAATAGTATAAAAAATATAATATATAAAAATATTTTTTTTTAAATAAAAATATAATAAGTAAATCAATTTTTTTATTTACGAAATTAAAATTTTTTTCCGTTATATTTAAAAAAAATATATACGAATAAGTACCCAATATTAATTTGTAAAACTTTAATTAAAAAAACCCAAACTTAAAAAAAAAAATCAAAAATAAATTTAATAAAAATATACAAAAAAAAAATAATAAAAATTTAAAATAAAATTAGAAACCTCAATAAAAGAAAATTATAAAAACTACTAGAATTTATAAATAATAGTATAAAAAATATTTTACATAAAATAAATTTTTTCAACAAAAATATAATAAGCAAATCAAGTTTTTTATTTATGAAATTAAAATTTTTTACCGTTATATTTAAATAAGAACTAATGTTTAAGAGCCAAAACTTCGAATATATGACAGGGATTGTCCGGAAATAATTATTTTCTTTTGCTGTAAATTCGGTAGAGCGCGTTTCTAGCTAAAGAGTTAGCGGCTGGTCAGTTGTGTCCGAGACTGGAGAGTCAGGACAAAAATTTTCCCGCGACATGTTTCCGTGAGTGGTGCAAACTTAAAATACAGCTTTCGTTAAAGCAGAGGTACGCGATTAAATTCTGAGTGAAACACGATAAATCTGAGACAGGACATTTGATATGATAAAGCAGGCTTACCCAGATGTTGCTTTAGCAAGAAGTGGTCCTCCTGAACCGTCAAGGTCAAGTTTTAAGTGGAAGTCCTCAAGAGACTGAAACGAAGGGCAAATCGGGTCCGACAAGACAAGACAGATGTGGCTCCCCCGGACTTTTTTGTTTCCTTGCCTGAAAAGGCCGACAAAAGGCAAGAATTTTGAGGTGGCAATCCTATTACTTTCCGGACAAACCCTTTATTACTGCTGAATAGCCATCTCACAGGAAGTTCAACCTAGCCAAGCACTCGCCACTGTCTGAACTCCAAGCTTCTATGAATTAAGTTTAATGAAGTCTCATAATAATGCATTTATCCACGCAGCTCAAACATATTTTAACCGAAACTTTTCGTTGCCGTAAACTACGGGCAATTAGTGCGTTTCAAGGCTAATTGAAACGCAGCACGCGCAAGAATTTACTTCATTAAAAATTAAAAATATTCTACATTTTGATTTTACTCAATTTTACTCGTATATGCAGTCCGAAAGTTGCCGAACACGTTGAAATCTTGTGTCCAACTTAAGTTACCGGCAACACACTGTGAACGCAACGCGCATATTCCCATTTCGTGCGGTTTGTTAGGGAAGTAATCAAAAAGTTTTTGTATTCTTTCGCACACACACTTAGCCAGAAAGGGTTGCTAGGAGTCATAGAATGCAATAATATGTGGCAAGGAAGCACAAGGATGCGTAGAAATGCTGCATTTTTGTTGCGCTGCACATTGGTATCTGCGCGACAACTGTATGTGTGTTGGTCACGTGACAGGGGAAATTAAAAGTTTGCTTCCACAAAAAACGGTAAAAGTCAAAATTTAAAGCGAGCGAGTTGTAAAGCAGCACAACACCACTGATTGCGGTGTAAAGCGGTGCGTTGTGATTTTAGCGAAGCCTCCGCTGACAGATTCGCCTTTTACGCTCATTAAATGAGTTTAAAAAGAAACTTTACGGCTCACAAAAAGGAATGTGCGCTTAATTTGACCATTTACTAGACACGTCGAGTTATTGCTGTGGCTTTTTTATTGTTTGCACTATTGTTGTAGTCGTAGGTTTTGTTGTAAATTTTGGTTAATTTCATTTCGTTGCGGAAACACTTAATTTTCAACACTTTCACGGCACTCAACCAGGCCAAGGCAGGCGTCGTGGCGCGCAACAGCCCCAACGCAATCATTATTCGTTGTTTTTGTGCGCTTCTGCTTATTCTATGCCCAGCCATCGCTCATCGGTGGCACTGAGATGGGTTTGCTTTATTTGACCACAATTTAACGTTTGACTGGGTCATTAAGGGTTTTTGTTGGCACATAACTAAGCGCAGCTATATTTCCTCGTCACTGTGTGCCGTTATTTATGTGTGTTCGTGTGTGTGGGTGACGAAGGATACTCGTAAATATAAGAGATACTTATAGCGGGTAAAACGCACACTTAGGAACGGCAAAAGTGATTGAGAAAAGCATGATGGGTAATGGGTGGTGGAAACCAAACTGTCATCCAACAGCTGGCAGCAGGCAATTGTATTTTTTTTTTTTCGATTTCACTAGTCATTCTTATGCGACGTTTTGTGCTTTCAGCTATGTTATCGCACGATTTTTGACTCTTAGCTTTAAAGTGTTTCCCATTAAGCCTTTTTAAGTGCAAAAGTGCAAATAAAAAAATTCCAATATTACTGTGCTGCATTTTTTTTAGAAATTTTTATATGTAAACACATTTTTTTTAATTTTTGAGAAATCTCCAAGTCTCAAGCTGACCATATTTCAAATTTCATGCGGTTAACTTTACAATTAATTAAAATATAGGCATTTAAGTGCAAATAAGACTTTTTTTAATCAAATTTCACGCTGTAGAAAGTTACAGAATTTTATACGAAGACCAAATATTTTTCAAATTAGCTGTTAATCTACAATCCTTAAACTAACTACGTTTCAAATTTTAGTAAACTACTGCAAAAATTGAAATTATTACAGCGATTATAGTAAAAATATTAGAAATATTCAGGTTATCATAAAATTTGTTTCAAGTCAGAAAAAAATCGGATTGTAAAATATTTTATGAACTTACCTTTTTTTTGAAAATTTTTACTAAATTTTGCACATTTTAATTTGTTTATAAATAAATTTATAAAATTATTTTTTCGATAAACTTTTTTATTTATTTTTATTTTTTACTTGTATTTATTTATTTATTTTTTGTTTTTTTTTTTTTTTGTGTATTAATTTGCTTTTTCAATATTAAAAATTGTGTGATATTATTTTATTTTACATATTAATATTTAAATATTTACACATATATTTTTTTTAATTTATACACAAAATTTCGCAATTTCAACTTTTTCACTTTCACGCTTCACGCAATAATTTTTAAACTGAACGCGTATTCACTTTAAAGAACTTCACACACATTTTAAAACAAAATTAAAACTTTTTAAAAATTAAAAATTAAGATGTGGCAACTTTCATATGCAAAAGTAACCGCTTTGAAAGCTAAATTTTAATTATTAAAAACTTAACTCAGCATTTATTTCATATTTAAAATGCTTGACAAATTTTCTATGAAACTCATAACCAGTTTCAGAAAACAAAATTTTATAATAAGAAATGCAATAAAATTTCAAATTGGTTGATGAAAATGCTTATTAGCTTAATACAAAATTTTATACCTGTTTTCAATATTTATGCAGCTGAGTGTTAGAACAAATATTTAAAATTTTCTAATAAACAATTAACTTAAAAAAGAAAGATTTCAACTTTAACCGAATTATAAAAAAATGTAAGGATTAAAAAAGTGTTTTTGTATGAGAAATAAATTAATTTTTTTTTATAAAATGTAAAAATAAAAATAAATACATTTTTTTATAAAATATAAAAATAAAAATAAATTAAATTTTTTATAAAATATAAAAATAAATTAATTTTTCTGTGGCACTCACCCAAACGCATTCAACTTAAAATTCAGTTAAGATGAAGCTGAAATAAAAAAAAAAAATACTGCACTGTTAAAAAACATAAAAATTTATAAATTTATAAAACATTAAATAATACTAAATGAACTAATAATATGGTAAAAATATAATAAATACAAAAATAAAAGAAAAATCATTTTAAGAGTCATTTAGAGATCTTAATTAACTTCGCTACATAAAAGCACTTCACAAAGCTTTAAAGCTGCAGTGCTAAATAATATTTTGGCGGAGACGAGCAGAAATATACAATATACTCGTACATATATGAAACTATATAAGAAATTAAGTACGATGATCAAATAGTAAGGTTAAGTGCGAAGATTAAGTACGAATGTTAAGTAAACTAGAATTTGTGAGCAGTCAAAATGAAACGAGCTTACTTTAACAGCTCGTTGAACGCATTTCTAAGAGATTCAGCGGAAAATTCACGCGCTCAACAATTTGAGCGAAGCTGAGTACAATAAATCAACACATTACACATGTACTCAGGTTCTATGAAATCTGGCAGTTAAATGTGGAAAGCGTGAGTTGATTCTGAGCCTTTTTGCTAGACAAACCTAGAGAAACTTTTTGCTAAAAAACCGAAAGTTCGAAATCCAAAATTAGTAAATTTAAACTGAACTGAGCACCATTCATAGATTAGAAGTGATGGTGAGGACAAGGCATTAGTTTTGAGTACTTCTCAGTACTTCGTAGAAACTCTGTAGTATATAAGTTTCAACAAATCAGGAAATCAACCACGACAATGCGAGCTTTTATACATCGTCTGAATAAATTACATTTTTGAGCACTTAAAACATCGATTTGATGAACCAGCCACCATATAGTCCTGACTTTTTATTACCGTACGAATAAAATAAACTGAGAGGTCAACGTTTTGCGACAACTGAAGAGAGGAGGCTACTCTTTAGTCGGGGCGTGGGCGCAGATCAGCGATATGTTGAAGAACTTCGCTTTGATGCGGATTGGGGCTAGACGTTCATCCACAGGAGTGAATGCTGGACTCGGCGACAGAGTCTCTTTCCCACCACGAACCCTACACCGAATTTGCGCTGCTTTATATGGCCACTTCAGTAAATGCCGCAAGCTCCAACTCGTCTAAGTCTTTGTCTAATCCAACGCAATTCTTGGACGGTGGTGATGTCTGTCGTCAAAATTAGCTGTCAAACAAACTGGCCGACAAAAATCACGACAAAGTTGGTGTTTTACGTTTCATACTACAAGAAAAGCAACTGTGTAGGGTATTATAGCTTCGGTGCGACCAAAGTCAACGTTTTTTTGTTTTATCTTAATGGTATCATTCCTTAAAAACTAAATTTCATTAATGTATGTATTATGCAATAACAATCAACAATTAATAATAGCCAATTACGTGATTAGTTTAATAATGAATTCTGAATCAGTGAGCGAAATCCAACGCATTTGCTTAACCAAAATACCGCAATATGGAAATTTAGAAAATCAGTACAATTTGACAGTAATGTAGTAGTTCATGGCATCACAAAGGTTATCACCACAGCTGTCAGTTAGAATTTGCGCGCAAAGCGGCAGACGCGTGCGTTTCAATGACAACGCAAAGACACATGAAGTGGCATTTATAAGGAATTCAGACAATAAGCTTTGGCTAAATGCTGTGTTGGATAAACGTGGTACGAAGTGATAATAAAACATACATTTACATTGCCAAGCATGTATTGTTATATTATTTTCACAATTCCATGCACAGACGCACACATATTTACAATAATGCTATCCATTGCGATAATCATTACATACGAACGTGTGAATTACAAAGTACATTTTAATACAGTAATTCCAATGCAATGCTGATTTGAATAGCTCGACATGCATGGCACACATAGCTAAGTATAAGCTTAAGCAAGAAGTTAGGTTATGGTATTTAAAGTTATGCAAAAGCTGAGATGAGTTTATACTGTTGCATCACAGAGTTATAAAAATAATGTGAGGGAATATATTCGTTCTAAATGTGTGGTGTGACAAGCAATAATAAAGAATCAACAGGGATTTCGAGTTATAGTTGGCTACTCTACCATCAAAAGAGATTTTTTCAATGCAAGAATCGAGTTTCATCAATCTTGGGAATTAAAGCTTGGGTCTAGCCTTTTTCGATTTTCAGAAATCAAGCTTAGCTCTAGCCAGCCAAATATAAATTGATTAAAAACACAAGCCTTTTCGCAAGGCGGTCTTCTCAAGTTGCCTAAATGACTTCGTGAGCGCCCATTCAATTCAGTATTAAGAAGAAAATCACCGAACTGAGCTACTGGAAAGTTATCCCCACGCTATAATTAATTTCATAAGCCCGCATTCTCATTGGGCATGCAGAAACGAGTACATCCGATGATTTGCAAAAAGAATCTAGTACCAAGAATCGATAAAGTTATCCGCGAAATGGTGGACAGAAGAAATCAAACTCCCACATGAGTACAGAACTATCCAAGCCCAAGAACTACCAAGAATCGATAAAGTTATCCGCGAAATGGTGGACAGAAGAAATCAGACTCCCCAAATGAGTTCAGAACTATGGTAAGAGAAAATCCAGCTTCTTTGGAATTTTTCATTACATTTTCCTAAGGAAAGCTACGATGAAGATCTTAACGTGTTTGATATGGTAACTGCGAATAAAGTCGGAGAAAAATTATCGACATTAGTTCAATACCCAAAGCGTCCGGTGACCAGAATTGACCCGTATCTATCCGGCGAAGAGCTGTTATTTCGTCCATCAAAAGCAAAAAAAATTAAGGAAGTTCAAAGATTAAGAGCTGTCATAGTGTGTTTGAATGATAGCCGATTCTACTATCCGAAATTGACCAGATATTAAAGGCTCATAGTTCAGATTTCGGCGGTCTAACAAAATGTCAATAGTATATGGGTATACTATTTCATTTTAACGATGCTTTATCTAACCAAAAATTACAGGTGTGCTAATTTTATACTCCGTCGCTTTAATTTCTCTTTATGGTTTGAAATGCCGACACCAGCGTTAAATTAGCTTAAATATCTTTACCTATTTGCCAGCGAGTTTTTATGGGCACCACAAAAACCACTTTTCCTCGGTCGCTACTTATACAAACAAGCTTTAGATGAATGGTTGGCGAATTGGCATGGTAAGTTCTCATTTGCGCAAAGACAGCGTAGGTAGGCCGCAGCAGATGCGATGCAGAGAACAAAGCCGCAGCCGCAGTGGTGGCACTCCCTGCCATGACAACGGCAGATGTGACTTGAAAATTGCAACGACTGTCAAGCGGCAGTAAAGACAAATGGACAGACGTACAATGGGTGTCGTGCAATGCAAAATGCTGTGCGTCGGTTCGGTGGATGGGCGTGCGCCGCGACTAGCTGGACGTTCGCATGACAATTACGTGCTACAATTACTGAGATTTTCACAGGCGAATAGCAGTGTGGTCAATGCAAAGTAACTGTAGCTGGTGGAGTATAGCGAAAAAAAGTGCACGAAATGACTGTACGTTTAGAAATCGAAAATAGCTTTGACAATAACTAAAAGACAGCCGAGTCGAAGGTTGCAGGCAGACATTGTGGCAGTGGCTTTTGTGGTTTAACTCAAGAAGTAATATGAGTAAACGAGTATTGGCTGACAGTTGGAGCGAATGCAAGCGCTTAGAGTGCCTGCAAAATTACGCATAAACATACGTGAAATGCACAGGGCTGCATTGCTACATATTTTGTAAAAATGGCAGGTGCTAGTCTAGTATTTCGCTTTTTCGTTCGCAAACTTTACTTAAACGAGAAAAACATTGAGAAGCGAAGATAGAAAAAAAATTGTAATAAAGCTAACCTCAAAACCTAACCTCAAGAAATTGAGGGTGTATTTCGGGTATACATATATACGGAGGCGACAAACCAATAGTATTAGTATATACACGCGTTAGGTTCTATCACGTACTTCCTGATTTGCTATATTTCAAATACATTTGATAAGCCCAAAATCAAGCATTCTCTCAAATTTAATATTGCTTATTCGAAAACTGCATTTTTTTGCTTCATTCCACTGCGAGCTTTAACACAATTACAAGTTACTCATACGCACCGACGCGCCAACAACTGCCTCTCTGCATGTTGCGCATACGCCCCGTCCAACACACACATTCTATGCAAATTTCGGCACATTTAAACCATTTTTAATCACTCTGCAGCAAGTTCACAGTTATCATTTAAATAATGACAAAAGTGCAAATTTAATTATGCAAACAACTGTATTGCCGCCGCTGCCAGCAAATGCACAAACTGTTAAGAGCTTATAGCAAAGCACGCGAAATCCACTGAATGCAAACTATTTTGACAGCTGCTTAAATTTGCATGCCAAATTGACTTGCCCTTCAACTTTGAGAAGTTTTCGAAATACGCTGCACATTTTTAGTGCGCAAATCACAAACAAACTTAATTTTCTTGCCAGCTAAATTAACAAGTGTACACCTATTTGCATGAGTGTTGGCATTTGGAGTCAAAAGTTAAGAGGCAAGCGCTTGTTGTGCCTTAACAAATAAAAGTTATTCGCGAAATTTGTTACGACAAATAAATTGTATGGCAATAGAAGGCACGTGTTGATTAAAAAGGCTACAAAAGTCTGAGGCTTATAGAATTTTCAGAGAAATTGAACGTCCTTAGATGTAGGATGGATTTGGATTAGCCATACATATATCCAAATAAACCTGAGCTAGTTTTCTTTAGTAGAAAATACAAAACCTCTGATGTTACTACCCGCTATTTGGGAGGCTTTGTGCTTTAATCGGTGCACCGGGTGAACTACTAGGGGCTTATCCTTGATAAGAAGCTCGCATGGAATCATCAGATAACGAGGAATGAGGAAGGCATACGTCGCCTTATACTGTTGTAGAGGAGCCGGTCAAATAGTAAGTGAATCAGAAAAACGGAGTACAAGACGTTAACAGGTGGAGAAAAAGAGAAAGAAGCAGAACTCAGCGACATCAATAAATATATGTATTTTAAACAGGACGTTGCTTACAGCAGTATACTTTTCTTCAGTGAATCATTCACTGCGCTTTTAATATCAAACACCCTCTGAAAACCGCAGCAAAAATACTATGCGATGAGAATAATTATTGGAAAATTACACTAAATGAGAAATTCAACCTATTCCTTTGAAAACAAAGCAGAAAAGAGTTAAAACAAAATACGAACAACGTAGTGCAACAAAAGAAAAAAAATAATGATTAAATTATATACAAAGAAAAAAATGTTGTATTGAAAACCGAAAAAAGTAAAAAATAAGCGACAATATAAATGCACGCGCCAGATTTCGTTTATATCGCAACACTCACTGGCGAAAGGCCAACCAACAGCATACCTAAAATTTGCATCACATCTTCGTATTTAATTTCTTTTTTGTTTGCGTTTGTGCTCCTCCTTCGATTGCTTCGATTTCAACTGTTTCAACGTACACATGTTCAGCAGCGCCTGTTTGTACTTTTTCCACTTGAAGGCAGTTTGCAAAAGCATTTACGCTTGATTGGCATTAAAGCTTTAACTCCACTGTGTACTGCACTGCCTTTGCTTGCGGTTGACTGTTTGGCTTTTCAGCAGCAGGGACCTCGGGCTCCCAAGAAGCAGCCATTAGTGTGAAATTGCTTACTTGTAAGCAGCTGTGTCTTAAGAGGCGAACAAAAAACAAATAAGTAATTGGAAACAAATGTAAGCAGCGGTAAAAGTTTCACAGCGAAAGTGTACAAAAATAGAAAGACGAAGTAAATTTGAGCGGCTGGGGAAAAGTGTGCCTATCAAGTGCAGGCAACAAGAAACTAGAAGGCTTGCGAAAAATTAGTAAACACAAAAGTAGACGACATATGTACAAGTAAGCGTGGATTATATTTCGAAGTAAAACGTTTGAAGACGGACATCAACATTGGTTCCATATACATATAAACCTTTGGAGAACATTGGTTCCATATATACAAAAACCTTTTGAGGATATAAAAGCAGTACGCTAGGAGCCTTTTTAAAGCTTTCGTTGCGCACAAAACTCGGCTTGGGGGGAAAAATTAAAACTGTGATCAAATTTACGAACACCTTTCTCCATACAAGTAGAGTTCATGAAAACTTTCTTTGATCTTTTTGGTGCAGAAGCTTTGAAATTATTAAAACTCTCTCGGAGAGTAAGATGGAAAGGAATTATTAGCTGATCCAAAGAAAGTTAAATAACAAATTCACTCCAGTTCAGTAAAGCTCTCTCCTCTCTACAAACCGAAGCTTTAAAATTGTTAAAACACTCTCTGAGAGTGAGATGGAAATGATGATACATACTAAAGTAAACACCTAAAAGCTCAAAAGTTCAATGCAAGTAGAGTTAATGAAAGTTTTCACTGTTCTGAAAACCAAAGCCCTGAAACCGTTAAAATTGCCCCTGACACTGAGATGGATAAAACATAAAGGACGATCCGTACCAAAGCTTGCTCCGTTCTGCAAGCAAAAGCTCTGCAAATGTTAGAAGTCACTGTAAAAGTGAAACGGAAAGCACTTATGGGGCGATGCATACCAAATAAAAGACTTAAAAGCTCCAAGCGAGTAGAGTTCATGAAAGCTTTCTACGTTTCAAAAGTAAAAGCTTGAAAATTGTTAAAATTCTGGCTGGAAGTGAAATAGAAAGGAAGATCCATAACAGAGTGTAGTCCAAAAAGCTTTATGCAACTAAAGTTTATGAAAGCTTTCACCATCCTAAAAGCACAAATTTTGAAATTGTTAAAAATTTAGCTCTGACTGGGGTTGAAAGAGTTTAATATGCGATCAATACCAAAAAAAGACCAAAAATCTTACTTACGGAACTCTATAGTTCATGAAAGCTTTTCGGTTTCAAAAGCAAAAAAGCTTCGAAGATGTTAAAATTCTCACTGTAAGTGAAAAGAAAAAGAATATCCATAACAAAGT
This sequence comes from Bactrocera dorsalis, assembly GCF_023373825.1. Classification (NCBI taxonomy): domain Eukaryota; kingdom Metazoa; phylum Arthropoda; class Insecta; order Diptera; family Tephritidae; genus Bactrocera; species Bactrocera dorsalis. The sequence goes on from NC_064306.1 coordinate 3,470,575, forward strand.
AAAGTCCAAAAAGCTCCATGCAAGTAAAGTTTTTAAAAGCTTTCTCCATCCTAAAAGCACAAGCTTTGAACTTGTTAAAAATTCACCTCTGACTGAGATTGAAAGAGTTTAATATGTGATCCATAGCAAGAAAAAACCCAAAAAGTTTGAACTTAAAGAACTCTATAGCTTATTTTTAAAAACAAAAAAATTTATTTAATTCTTGAACGCAATGACTTTAAAGGCAGTGAAAAAAAGTATCTCCTTAAACACATACATAGCTGAAGGCAGATTACTGGCTCAATAAGCAAATGAAACTTGAATAACCAACAAATCATTTCAAAAGCTTCAAAGCTTCAGAAGTCATGACTTTAAAATTAGTTTCCTACGCTGAAGTACAAATACTTTCGAATAAAACCAAAGCAACCAACACGTATCTCATCAAAATTTGTCTGTCACAGCAAGTGTGAATATAAAAATATTTTTTTTTTTTATTATTTTTGCGCCTAAAAGCTGACTTTGAACTACTTGTGAGCTTTGGAAGACAATAATGAAAGCACTTCGAGGCATTTAACTGTCATAAAACGAGCCCCGTGACAGTCTTAACAAAGCAGGAAGCGCAAGAAAAAATTCGACGATGCAAGAACTGCGAGAAAATTCAACGGCATATTTGGAAATCAAAATATTCCACTACCTACATTCGTACATGTGTGTGTGTGTGATTAAATCACGTATGCGCACACTGTAGCAGCAGCCGCCAGCGCATCAACAGAAATTGTTTCATTGTTGTTGCCGAAATTGTCACTCAGCGCAGAAGAAAAGAAGTGTAAAATCAGGCAAGTTGAAGAAAATGCATACATTACAGGCTACTATGTGCCAAAACATGATTCTTTCGGAAATGCATGTGTGTCAGTTGCTTGGCGTATTTTTTCGATGGTTTCTTTTTTACAGCGTTAAACGCTTGATTTGTTTTTATGATCACGAAAATTTTATAGTTGTTGAAATTATTGTTGTTTCAACTTTGTGAATGGGTTTGTTTACTCTATGCACACTTACATACCAATATACATATACAGTTCTATAGCTACATGTGTGTATTTAAGCAATTTATTTTATTTTCTCTCTTCAGCATACTTTTAAGATTTTCTCCTGTTGCTTGTGGGTTTCTTTTTTCGCTTTCACCCATACTTCCTTCCCATTTTGATTTGGGTCGTTCGCCTGTTTATGGTTTGTGATATGTTAGTATTGCGTTCTTTTGAAAAAAAAAAAATAAAGACGTTGCGCGCCGTCAATTGCAGGCAGCAATTTGTCGCAATTTTTATTTTGACGAATTTCCTTTTCAGCGAATTTCTTGTGCTTTATTAACAATGAAATAAATTATTTTGCACATACACTTCGCTCCAAACTGCTGAAATACATAAAAAGCTCATATTTTCGTATTATATTTCGCACAAACAAGCCAGTTAAGAACGATAAATGTGAAATTGAAATGATTAATAAATTTAAAAGTTCGCAAAAATCAAGAAAAAAGCAAACTTAAGTACATCAACTTTCATTCAGAAACGTCTAAGGATCATATAGTCCAACAGACTTTTACTATACCACTGATTTTACTAAATACTGAATAGTCGAAAAAGTCTTTTCGTATTTTGTCAATAGATGTCGTTGCACTACCAGCGCTACCAATCACATTGTGTCATACTATATAGAAAAGGTGAGATTTTGAGCTTCATTTAACCAAAAGAAAAATTAAAGTCGGGGAAGTTCAAAAATGAGTGAAAATAATGAAGAATTTATTATTCGCTATATGTTGAAATTTTTGTGTAAAAAAGGGGAATGCAACGCAAGCCACCAATGAAATTTGTTGGCTAATTGTGAGCATACAGTGAGCAAGTTCAAGACCAGTATAACCACTCGGCTATCAGAGTGAATGCATACCTCTCTGAAAGCAACTGCACTTCGGCCCAATGCATCCACTGCTACCATAATGGCATTGCATATTAATTGAATAATAAAATAAATTCATTAACCGTTTGAGAAGTACAGAACGGAGCGAGCGAAATAATGAGCATAAAGTGCTAGGCATCTAAAATTATACTACTTTTATGCAAAAGCAAGCATAATATGTACTTGATAAGCCAATAAGCGCCGCTAAAAATAGTTGTGTTGGCAAAATATATATAATAACAGCTTACTACTATACTTACAAAAATAATGTAATAATATTGGCATATAATGCGGTTCGCTTGATTAATAAACTTCGCCTTAACGATGCTATCAGTTCACACCACAAGTATATAATATGTTAATTAAGTTTGATTAAATTGGCATTTCGAGTACTGGCTGCGGCTGTTTAATCGAAGAGTAAATATTATTCTAATACCGACACATAATTACATTACTTGAAGTGAATTGTTTAATGAGTACCAGCAAACACAAATTGTGCACGCTCGGACAGAAGCAAACTGATAGCTTTAACTGTAGCTTAAATTGGGTAAGTATGCAGCGTGAATTAAAATTTTAATTAAGTTTGCAACATAATAAACTGCTTGAGCGCCAATACTACCGAAATACGCAGAACTGTTAATTACTTAAACGATTATTACAATAGTTATCTAGAAAACAGCAACCAAAGACGAGCGGCAGAGCTGCAATAGCATACACAAATATACATATATACCCAAAATTGTTAGCTGTAGAGTAAATGTATGCATTTATATATGTAACTTTATTTATATTAACACTGTTGGCGGTCTCTTCGAATACTACAGAGTTTTAAATATTTTCAATAGCATGAATTATTCATTTACTAATATTCAAGCAAGCAAGTGCGCCTTGGCTCATGCGACGTTTGTTCCTGTATTGCTAACGGTGCCGTTAGTTGTTATTTGCGTGCCTCTGTGTGTGTATGTGTGCGAGCATATTATATGCTTTGCTGACATTAAAGCGCTTTAAAAGCATACCTTTTGTTTTCTTACGCACAATACTGACTGGCTCTGGCTTTGCTTGAATATATTGATATGTATGTATGTATGTATGTAGGTATCGGTATTTGTATTGCGGTAACAAGAACATATTTGTTAAAGCTCAGAAAATTTATACGCATATAACTACATATGTTAACACCAGATACCATCCGGGACACGAAATGTCGTATGATAACAACAACAATTATTTATATATGTATAGTTGATATTTGCATGATTGGCTCAATGTCAGCAGCCCACGCCGATAATGCCCTGTAGGCAAGCCAAATCGTGATGAGTAAATAAACGAAAAATTGCCGTAGATGTCATTTTGGGAAAAATCGATTTCGATTAATTTAATATAAAAGAAATTATCCATAAATTAAAGTATCGACTGAAATTAAGCTTTGAAAAACATCGATACATTCAAATATTGATAAATTAAATTTCGATTTCGATTAATTCAATATAAAAGCAAATATCGATAATTCAAAGTATCGACTAAAAATGTCGTTTTGAGAAAAATTGATTTCGATTAACACAAATAAGGGAAAATATCGATAAATTAAGGTATCGACTGAAAATAAGTTTTGAAAAACATCGATATATTCAAATATCGATTTAAAATATGCTTTGAAAACTAAAATCTCGAATGAAGCCTTGAAAAATACTAGCTGAAAATAACTCTTGATAGATTTTGATTTATTTTCCGTCAATATTTAAATCAATATGCTTATATCTTCATCAAAATAATTAAATTTTAAATGAAATATGTAAAATATTATGGCAAAATAATATGCTAAAGTTGAGAAAATATCAGTGACCGATGTTATCGAAGATTAAAATATAACTATCGATTATTGATAATAAAAATTGATCAACCAAATCATAAAAGTTTATCAGTGAACGCTTTTATCGATGCTTTAAAATCGGAGATTTAAAAATAAATATCGATTATTGATAATAAAAATCGATCAACCAAATCATAAAAGTTTATCAGTGAACGCTTTAATCGAAGCTTTAAAACCGAACCACACTATTAATTATAAATATTGTATCTATAAGTGATAGATAATAATGATCGATTTTATCGACGTTTTCAATATAACTATCGATTTCTGATAATATAAATCGATTAACTACTACTATTAATTGATGATCGACGATAACGATCGATTTTATCGACGCTTTCAAAATAATTATCGATAAATACTATAGAATTAGGAGTGGTAATAGTGCATTTTCAAATTTTGTTGCTTTCGGTGTTTGCAAAAATCTATTAAAACATATCGATATATTAAATTGTTCACCAATTATTTTCCAATTTTATGGTAATATAAAAGCATTCGATTTTCTCGAAAATTCAACTACTTTTTACACCGACGAGGAATTCTCGTATTATTTGTAAAATTATTTATGAAGATAAATATGTATATATTTTTTTCAAATATCAAAAGGCCAAAATTGAATATTTTGTGATCCGACTGTCTTCCTAAATTCATTTAGTTGCCTTAAATTTTCCCTAAGGGGCCGCCAAGTGTCCCATATGCCTTTGGCTGTAGTTACACGCTCGTCAGTTTGCCATGTCAATCATTTGCTGCGCGTACACATTGTGTACACACATATTTACGCAGTCGTTAGACTTTACATATAGTAAATATGTACGCTATGTAAATTTACAAATATGTACATATGTTTGTATGCATGTAAGAGCAGTTTACGAGGCGTTTGTTTAATGTAATATAATCTGTCAATAAAATATAAAGTGCCATAATATGGAAATATATTCACAGCATTAAATCAAATAAACGCGTCGCGTTGACAATACAAAGCATGACTTTGTAATGAAAATGAAGTATTCAATAAAAATATTTCTTGATTGAAACATTTTTGACATTGTCGTAATCCGTGGTAATGAAAATAATACATTTTGGTAGCACGTGTTTGTGGGCGTCTAATTTTGAGTACATAATACCACAGGATGTACAGGAGTATGTGCAAGCTAATCATTCAATTTGCGAGATATCGAACTGAAATTTTGCACACGTGCTTTTCTCCCCAAGTAGCCGCTCATTTGTCGGAATCACCGATATCGGACCATTATAGCATATAGCTGTTATACAAACTGACCGTGCAAAATCAGGTCCTTGTATGCAAAACTTTTTTATTTGAGCAGATATTTTCACGAAATTTGGCATAGATTATTGTTCGAGGCAAGGCTTCCATTTTCGAACAAATTTTTTCAGATCGTCCAACTATAGTTTTTAGCTGTCATACAAACTGGCCGATAAAAATCAAGATAAAGCACTTTTTATACCCTTTTATGTCATAGAAATGCACCTGTGAAGGGTATTAAAGCTTCGGAAGGAAGTTTTTTCTTCTTCTAAATAATATTTGCAGCTTTCTTTGATTTGCATACAATCCTCCAGTTTACTTACAAACTATTTAATTGAACATACCTAATTATTTACTTAAATTTCCCCCATAAATTATTATCTCTATGACATCTTGACGACAAAGTGCAGCTGCACTTAAATAGCCAAAGGTTTCTATAGCATGCAGCAAGTCAAGAACAAACTACGCTACCACAAAAGGCGACACAAAGCTCTAAAAGTAGATAACAATTGTCTGTGGCTGCCTTGAATGAAAAAGAATGAAAGGTCGCCGAGAAAATTGCACCCACCTCAGGGACAAAACGATTTTGCGCCTAAATTAGCAGCAAGGTAATCACTAAATATACTAGGTATATTGCACTGGCACCGTTATGTATTTATGTGTAATTAGCATACAAATATAGCCACGTTTATAATATAAGCGGCATTTCTTTTTAAATTCATCTACACTACAACTATATTTTAGCAACAAGTTAAATGCAAAATTATTTTTATAAAGAAAGGCAAGTTGAAAAATAATAAAAAAAATTCGCTTTCAAAAAGGAAAAATAAAAACAATAGTGAATTTAAAAATAGAGAAAATATAGAAAATTATTCGCTTTCCAAAGAAATATGATATGAGCAAATACTCATAGTGAGCAGGTATGGCATTCCTATAAGCAGCATCATTATGTCAGTAAAAAAATGCGTAGCATACTTTTAGGGTTAGCTGTGTGAACTAACGGAAGCACACGCACACATGCGGAAATGAAAATACTTCATATAATATTAATTAAAAGAGAATTGCTGTATAAAAGAAAACTAAAATAATAACCAACATCAAACTATAAATAATCATAAAATTACTCAGCTGAGGATTTGAATGTAAAATGGAAAGTATACTAAAAATACAGTACCTATACTTGCTGACTAACTAAAAGGGCGTTATTTTTCAGTTTTAGGATTAAAAGCAAATATAAATGAATATTTGAAATTGAAGTTACAATACAACAAAAAACTTTTTTCTTTCTATGGATTTGGAAGATCGGCAGCTGGTTTTACGAAAGACAAAAAGGCACCGTGCCGTCCAGTGCTTTAGTGACTGTCGCGACGCGATGTGATTTGATTTGGAAGTCATGGCAAGCTGGCCGACAGCTGACTCTATAAAAGAAAAGCAGGTGCCGTGCCTGTCCAGTGCTTAGGTGATCTGAACTGCTGGTCTTCTGGCAGCTGGCTCTATATAAGAAAGGCTGCCAGGGCGGCTGGCTCGTGTGACTCGGTTGAGTTGATGTGTTGTCAAATGATGTGTTTATGTGATCTGAAGTGCTAGTGCTAGCCAGGCTAGTGTTCATGTGACTTAGTTGAATTTATGTGATGTCAAGTGAGGATGTGAAGTAATTGGAAGTGCAGGGCTTCAGACTGCTGACTTTATATACCATAAGGAGATACCTTGGCTGGTAACCAAGTGACTTAGTTGTTAGTGTTGTGATGTGATATGCTATGATCTAAAGTTTCGGATGTCTGACTGCTGGCTCTATATAATAAATGGCTTTGGGATATCGAGATTAAGGCAATGAGACCCGTTTAGGTTGATGTGATGTGAATTAGTGATGGATTGCAATTCGAATTACGGTATAACAGATAAAGTAGAAAGGAAGAAATCAGCGGATAGAACGAAGAATTTACAAAGAAATTATAATAGCATATTTTTTCGAAAATTTACTGAGACAGGTGTAAAAAAAAATGGCGCATCCTGGTGACATTGATCCTGGAAAAACGTAGTTTCGATAAAAACGCGATTAAAAAAGTGAGTAAAATTTCAGGCAGTCTAAGTCGGCCGAACCGGGCTAGGTACTGCGTCACTAAAGTAACTGTAGCTCTTAAAATAAAAATCCTTTGGAGCGAGATATGTTCTTAAGGGTCTAAACTTTAAATATATGAAAAAAAATCGAATTTTTCAAAATTCTACAGTAGAATACTCTAAATTTTGATTCGAACTGAGCGACCTTGTACAGAGATTTATTAAATTTTAATCAAAAATTAATATTTATAACGGGTGATTTTTTTGAGGTTAGGATTTTCATGCATTAGTATTTGACAGATCACGTGGGATTTCAGACATGGTGTCAAAGAGAAAGATGCTCAGTATGCTTTGACATTTCATCATGAATAGACTTACTAACGAGCAACGCTTGCAAATCATTGAATTTTATTACCAAAATCAGTGTTCGGTTCGAAATGTGAAAATCCGCTTTTTTATCGACAAATTTTGTTCAGCGATGAGGCTCATTTCTGGTTGAATGGCTACGTAAATAAGCAAAATTGCCGCATTTGGGGTGAAGAGCAACCAGAAGCCGTTCAAGAACTGCCCATGCATCCCGAAAAATGCACTGTTTGGTGTGGTTTGTACGCTGGTGGAATCATTGGACCGTATTTTTTCAAAGATGCTGTTGGACGCAACGTTACGGTGAATGGCGATCGCTATCGTTCGATGCTAACAAACTTTTTGTTGCCAAAAATGGAAGAACTGAACTTGGTTGACATGTGGTTTCAACAAGATGGCGCTACATGCCACACAGCTCGCGATTCTATGGCCATTTTGAGGGAAAACTTCGGACAACAATTCATCTCAAGAAATGGACCCGTAAGTTGGCCACCAAGATCATGCGATTTAACGCCTTTAGACTATTTTTTGTGGGGCTACGTCAAGTCTAAAGTCTACAGAAATAAGCCAGCAACTATTCCAGCTTTGGAAGACAACATTTCCGAAGAAATTCGGGCTATTCCGGCCGAAATGCTCGAAAAAGTTGCCCAAAATTGGACTTTCCGAATGGACCACCTAAGACGCAGCCGCGGTCAACATTTAAATGAAATTATCTTCAAAAAGTAAATGTCATGAACCAATCTAACGTTTCAAATAAAGAACCGATGAGATTTTGCAAATTTTATGCGTTTTTTAAAAAAAAAAAAGTTATCAAGCTCTTAAAAAATCACCCTTTAGTAAAAAATAACAAATTTTAAAATCAAGAAATCAAGAAAAATAGTTGTTTACCCGCACAATAAAAGCACATTTTTTTAGTAAAACGACCGATTTCAGTTAACCGTTAGCTTAAGCGCTTCAAAAGCACCTGAACGTGATCCAGCTTATATATAAATCTGTATGATTTCACGCGTAAGTATGCCTTTGGTAATTTATAACATTAAAAGTCATCAATTAATGAGCGCGTTTGAAGTACTATGCGCTCTCGGCGCTCTCTTTCAATTAAAGATCAACGCATGCAACAGTTGTTGCTGAAGACGAGAATTGAATTAATACGAGAACAAGCATAAAAAGGTAAATAAGCATCCACAAAAGCGCCAAAGGCAAGTGGGAGAACTACAGCGAACGCACACTCATGCGCGCCACGCGGAAACGGCAGCACGAGAGTGGCCTAAAGACTTAATTCAATTGGCTTCTTACGTGCCTGCGCTAACCGCCCACCGTACAGCAAACCGTCGCTGTGGCCCAAAAGCTAACAAACACAACCAAAAGGGAGAATATGGCGTGAGGTAAGGCAAAGAATAACGCAAAGAGGAAATATATATTGAAATTGAGTTGTATTGAAATGAAATGAATTGTGAACGCTGAGTAGTCAGTTTGACTGGAGCGCTTGGGCGAGTAAGTGTATATATTTGTGGTGTGCGCAAGTGGGGAGATTTTGCGCGCATCGTGGTTGTTGTGAAGTAAATGGAATTTATTGAGAGCATGATAGAACATGAAGCAGCATTGCGTAAAGAAAAGCAAATAAAATGAGAAACAGAAATTATAAAACAAAATATTTTTTAAGCAATTGTGTTTAATTAAATAAAAACTTATGAAAAGTAAGCCGTTTAGGAGCTGCTGCTGCTGCTGTTGTGGTCGGAATTAAACTAAAAATATCTGTATGGTTTAAATTGTTGTTGTAAATTGATAAAAGTTTAGCGAAATGTGTGAATAAGCAGCCAAAAAATGCAAATATACATATATGTAACGGGTGTTTCAATAAGGCCCTACATAAGTTGCTTTAAATAAAACAAAAACGGTTTGGGATGTCCATGAAATTCTGTAATTCTGTGAAAGTACATTCAGGAATAGAGAATTTCATTGAAATCCCAAAACTGTTTGCCAAAAATAGCAACTGACGTATAAGCACTTAAACGCGGTCGAAAAACAAAACTCTAAAATAACAAAAACAAAAAGTGCATAGCAAATCACACCGCTTATGCTTCATAGCATAATTCCAAAAATAGCCACTTACAACGCGCGCGCTCAGGTTTTTCACTAAAATCTGCTACCGAAAGTGAAAATTCGGAAATTTTTGTGTCTATACCACCAAAAATTAACATATTGAAATAATCTTGCAAGCTCTACGTCTGCCCACCAAAAAGCCTATGTTTGTACGTGTGTGTATATGTGTTTTAGAGAATTCGATCGTGTCAAATTAGTGCTCGCTGCTACTAGTTGTTAGCCACCGTCGCCCGGTCTGCCGCCACTCCCGCACACCACACGCCCTAGTCCGTAGTCGTAAGCTTATTATCGTCACTCTTCAGCTTGCCTACAACGAACTGGGCACACACACAGCACGATGAGTCACAGCGCTAATGAAATAATCAAAAAGTAAATATGGAAAAAATACTAAAATAAAATCGAAAATACGTAAAATGTGCCCATTACATATTTTTATCACCCGCATCGCTTTTGACGACTGTGTGTGTGTTGTTGCATTCAGCTTTCAAGAACTCTGCATTTGTGTTCTGTGCGCTCTCACGCTACACTCGCTAAGCTGTGTGCACTCTCTATATTTGGCGCACTCTCTTGCGCTCCCCATTCTATTTAACACAAATTTCTTTGTAGGGGAATACTTTTAATTTATTGTTGCTGCTTTTTTGGTTGTTATTGTTAGAGTGTGGTACGGTGTGTGGAGTGTGGAGAATGCCTAGGTAAGCGTTATGACTTTTTACTCTATACGAATATGCAGATCGGTGGGAAAGCTGATCTTGCAGCAGTTTGGAGTGTTTTTAATAGCTGAGCGCTTAATGTGAAAGTTGTAAGTTGACTTTTAGCAGCAATTCAAGAATGTCTAGCATTCAGCATGCTTGACTTTTGTGGCATAGAACATGAAAGCCGAACATCTTATATACAGACAAAATGGGTTTAACGGGTGACAAGACGGAGATGAGTTGGAGAATATGTGTTGGTTGGAGATAACTTGGAGAAGTAAAGGGTCTCTGTATGGCTTAAATTGTTATTGTAAAACGATAAAAGTTTAGCGAAAAAATACATATACATACATATGTAACGGTTGTTTCAATAAGAGCGCTATAAAATTTATTTTAAATAAAATAAAAAATGGGTTTGGGATGTCCATGAAATTCTTTATTTCTGTGAAAGTACATTCAGGAAAAAGAATTTCATAGCAATTCCAAAACTGTTCGCTAAAAATAGCAGCTGACGTATAAGCTTTTAAACGCGGTCGAAAAAAAAAACTTTAAAATATCAAAAATAAAAAGTGCATAGCAAATCACACCGCTTATGCTTCATAGAACAATACCAAAAATAGCCACTTACAACGGAAATACAACATGAGAGCCGAACATCTTACATACGGACAAAATAGGTTGAACGGGTGGCTAGATGGAGATGAGTTGGAGAATATGTGTTGGTTGGAGATAACTTGGAGAAGTATGGGGTCACTAAAAAGCTGAAACAGGTTTCGGCGATAAACACACTGCATTAGAAACGCTAAATTTCAAGAAAACTCAAAGTTCATTTTTTTGCATGGCAAAAATTGCCACACAAACTTTCGCGTCGTAAAAATTAATCTGCGAAACATAGACTTATTGGCATATGAAGGTCAAACTTCACACTAACATAAAAAAGATTGAATCAATCTAGAAAGTGTCTCGATTTGGTTTGTGCGGTGCTTATATGGACCTGTCCGGTTCAAATTTGATCTCAAACATAATACATCTGAGAATATGAGAAAGCATTTAAATCATATTGAGCTTCTTTGTGAAATTCAGTTTTTGTACTCTAATGTGCTTGGAAACACGCGATGTCCGTTCCCACGACAGTCGGGTCTACGTAACCGGAACGGACTCAAGTACTGGGCCAAGTACTGTGAACTCGGAGATATCTGCCACTACAACAACAACAGAAGTTGTCTTGCTAGCGCTGTGACTGAAACTATTCTTCAACTTCATAAGACCAAACAAATGTAGATCACTGTCACCACATAGCTAAAGTTACAACTGCATATTTTACGGAATTTTATAAAAGGCTTTAACATATTTTTATACCCTGAGCAAGGTATATTATGTTTGCCACGAAGTTTGTTTCACGCAGAATGATGCGTCGGAGGTACCATATAGTCTACATATAAATGATCAGCATGACTGAGTCGGTCCAGCAATGTCGATGCTGCGCTGCCAGCGCGATTTCCAAGCATTGAAGGCGTCACGGAAGACATTCTCCGGAATAGCCTTGAGATCCGAGGTGCATGCTGCTTGGATCCCCTTTCATCAGCTTTTTCAGGCAAGGAAGCAAAGTCCGGTGGGCCACATCTGGGCTGTAGAGCGGCTGCGGAAGCGTTGGTTAGGTAGCCGTTCACAAGAACGGCGGTGTGAGCAGGGTCGTTGTCGTGATGCAACTTCAAATCGGCTGCGATGGCTTGTCGGACCCGATTCAAAGGGTAAATTTCTTGAGGAATTCCAACACATCAATTCTTGCTAAAGCAACATCTGTGTAAGCTTGCTTCATCAGATCAATTACTATTACTTTCCGGACAAATCCTCTATAGTTGTCATATAAATTGCTCAATTAAAATCAATATGAAGACTTTTTACAACCGTTCATGCTATAAGAAATACCCCTGTGAAGAGTATTATAGCTTCCCTGCAATCGAAATTAAGTTGTTTTTGTTCTTGTTTAATTTGACGATTTCGATAAAACCACAAAAAAAGGCCGAGGTTACAGCGAAAAGTATCACTTCACAGTCGGTTACTCACCACTTCATTGTGTTCGAGAAATATATTTAATTGCTGAGTATTTTGTCTACACAATTATCATATAGTGTAATACAAACGTAGAGCAAAGTCTCACACCAGTGTCAAGGTCGTTAGATCGTGCAAAATAACTGGCAAGTCAAGTACAATACAGGATAAGCAGCGGCAACTCAGCATTTACGCTGGCAATAAAAATATTTGAAATTCCAAAAATATATATAGCACCCACTGTAGTCATCTCTATCTAAATTCTGCTATGCAAATCTCTAGTCTGCAGTTGACAAGCAAAGCCAACGGTTTATCTTAATGTTTACCACCATTTTTTATCGTCAGCAAACGAGTATTTTACATTGGCACTCAAAGTACACAACTGATAAAATGGAAATGCAACAATATTATTACAAGCGGAGAGCAAATAACTAGTAAATAAATACACTTTTAGTTAAATTAGTATATAAAATAACAAATACAGTATACTACACATATACTATATATGCGCATATAAACAAACGCGTCACACTTTCACACTTTCAATGAATATGACCACATTTTTGTCGTTGAAATAACGCCACCTTTCCAAGAAGCTTAGTCATCTGTGAGAGCAAAGCTGTGTTCCCCTTTTGTTTTAGGAATTAATATATACAAATTTGCAATTATTCAAAAAATATAAAAACAAAGTAAAGAAGAAAGCATTACAAAATTTATTTGCATAAAAAATGGAAAACAACGAAAAAAGTTAAGCTGCTGGTTGTAAAGGACAGCGCTAAAAAAGAAAACAAAACATAATTTGTAGCGAGTATAAACAAAACGACAACAAATGACAGTGACGCCGCGCTAAGAGTTTATCAATGTCAATGGGGATGAGTGGATAGTGGGCTGGCGAGAATGAAACAAGCTTACAATTAGTGAAAAAGCAAAAAAACACATATTTTTATGCGCTGAAGTTGTATGGTTAACTTTGCTGCTGGTAATTATCTAAGCATAAAGCTATAAATTTTAATTTAATTTTTTAGTAAGTAATGTTAATCAAGCTTATAGCTTTTTAAAGACTGTCGAGCTGTGGTGATAAACATTAACGAATTTAACTGAGCGCCTAAATGTAGGCAACATTTTGTATTATATTTAAGGAGTTATAACCACTTGCAGCTCAGATAAAACGCGTTTTTTTCGTAAATTTGTTTTTAAAAGGCATTTTATTTAATTAGTAAATAAAAATAATTTAGATACTTTTGCAGATTTTATTGTAAATTAATCATCGGGGATGCATGTTGAAAATTTAAGACCCCCTTTTTGCCGTAGCAGATCACGAGAGGAACCTCTTTAGTGGTTGGAAAGGTTTTTGCTTAAAAATATCTTATATCCAAAAATCAGTCAAACAATTCCTATGATTATAGATGAATACAGGAGATGATCGAGGAACAAGTTAAAACTTTGATTTTTAATAAAAAAAGTAGTTTTTTGCGAAAAATTTACACTTTAAATTGGCATAAAAAATCAAATCAAAAAACTATAAAAAATCACAAATTTTAAACCTTCGTTCATTATCGGACAAATATATTGGTTAGTCGAAAAAATCTCATATTACACCCTAAACACTGTCAAGCTATGTAAAAACTAAGAAATGTGCTATTTTCAGCTTTGCGCCAAAATGTAGGCAACAATTCACATAAAAAATACATAAAAATATGTCCTGAGTTTGGAAAAATCGGATTTCGGCCTCTCTAAAGTAATCATAATTAAACAGGCAATACAAATACAGATTTAGTTTTTAATAAAAAGCGCATGGATTGAAAATACTTTGAAATCGGAAACTACGACAACGAAATTCGGATATATAGCTGTTAATTATAAGAGTATCATAAACATTTTTCCTGAGAGCGATTCTCACCACACAACATTTTGTTTAAACTAACCTTATTTTTATCAAAGAAAATTTTAAAATACCTGCATTTTGCTGCCAAAACTCTATTAGATATCTGACTGAATTTGATTTACATATTTAATGCCTTTTTTCGCTTCAGCACCCACTGTTCACACAACATTGTCAGCACCCCGCTTTCATATGCAAAATTAATATGCCATAAATTATAGCTTCGTATGTGTCAGGTTTTTTGTTTTTGCTATTTTCAATTTGCCTCTAATACCAACACACCGCCATATAAGGCTTCCCCATTCAATATTTTGATTTGTAGGTCTCGTTATGCGCTTACATGGCAGACGCACGTACAAACCTAAATGTGTGTGCGCAATCCAATGCCGCAAAACTGTCAGTCAGCCACAGTCAGCCAGTCATTGATGATAAGTAGACATGACTGCATGACCGCAAAATTATCTAACGACTTATATGAGTGCGTTGTGCATGCAATAAAAAATTTCTGAATGGCATAATAAAAAATTCTAAACATACTCTAACTGAAGAATTGTCAGATTGATGGGAAAATGACGCGTCACGTAACCGTTCCCAAATAAATTTTCACTTTCTGCGGCAGGTTTTTTTTTATTATTTCAATTTCTTGTATTTGTTATTTTTAGCAGCACTTTTAATGGCCAGCATTTGTTTGGGTTTGGCGGCGGCGGTGGCGGCCAGAATGGTGTTGCGCTTCGACACATATCCGCTTGTTGGCATTATAAACAAAAGCCGCGCCTATTTTTGCTTTCGCTTTCGATTTCATGCAGCGCGGCACACGTTTTTACTCACTTACATACATACATACATTGTTTAGACTAAGCGCATTTATAGTCACGTGTGTCTGTGCGTTTACGCGCCTCCTAAATGCCATTAATCTAATCACTTAATAGAATCAAATAGATTTTTCTAAAGCTGCGAGGCGGCGCCGTCAAAATGCCATGCGCTCTACCACATATAATTTACTTCGATGAAATTTGTCTCGTGATGACGTCACGTGACACGTCATTGCACTATGAAATCACAGTGCTTACGCGAGGAGTTGTAGTAAGTGTCATTGCATGCCAGAAAGAAAGTGGAAACAAAGGCGAAATGCTGTCGGAATACATTGTGTACATAACATCTACTTATATGTACATGTGTATATATCTATGTATGTACATATGTACATGTAGGTAATAGTAGGTGTTGCGTTGAACCGTTCTGATTCTGATGATTCAGTTGAATCATCGGCGCATTCGGCGAAAGCGATCAAATAGTTTCAGACAGCCAAACACATCAAGCTGATTAGTTCTCGTGTGTAGTGCGAAGGTTGCAGTAACGGAAGTTTAGCGAAAAGAGTTACTGAAGTAGATAAAAATATATTACAGAAAACTGTTGCAAACAAAGCATACTAAAATTTAATAATTTATAGAAAATTGAAATAAATAATATGACAAAATAATATAAATGCAAAAAAAAAAAAATTAAATAAATATAAAGAAATCTAGAAATAATTACCGAAAAGTAATTATATAATTGAAAAAGTTATTAAACAAATGAAAAGTTTCTAAAATTAATTATAAAATTTAATGCTTTTAATTAAATAATAAAAGTTAAATTTTATTAAATTAATTAATTAATTAAGTAACATAATTAAAAAAAATTAAAATTATAGTTATAAATTATAAATTTAAGTAAATAAAATTCAGCAAATTTTATAAAAGTGAAAAAAATAACATTATAAAATAATATGACTGCCAAGGAAATTAAAATTTAATCAATAAATAAATCAAACACATAAGAATATTACAGAAAATTAATTAATTAATTGAAAAAATTAACAAATATTATAAAGATTTGTTTTGATAAAATTTAATAAAAGGAAATATAAAAAATTAAAAACAAAAATTTAATAAAAAAAAACAGATGGAAAAATTTCAATTAAAAAAAATTTATTGAAAATTAAAAAATATTAATTATAAAAAATATATTTGACAACAATTTATTGCGCATTTTAATAAAAAAAATAGATTTAAACAATTGTATGATAAGTAAAAACAAGCATTTAATTATTTTTGATAATTACTTTCAAAAAAAGTATTTAATTACATAATTAAAATTAATTAAAAAAATAATTAAATATGTAATCTGCTAAAATTTAATCAAAATAAATAAAAAAATGTTTATTTAAAATTAAAATAATTAATCACGCTAATTATATGTGTCAATAATTTATTGCGCATTTTTAATGCTTTTTATATATAATACATTTTTGATTTTTTTTAATTCAACAATTCTTCTGTTTGCTCATTCAATAATGCCCCGAACGTCTCGCAGCATGACATAATATTCAAAAATATTGTGTTTGGCAAGAAAACAAAATTACAAAAATAAAAAAATTTAATTTATTAGACAAAAATCTATGAACAACAATGTTGATTTGGCTGATGCGCGGAGGCAGACAGGTGGTTATGCAAGAAAAATAAGCAGTTGAATGAATAAAACCACAGTGAACAACAAATAAAATAACAATTTAATAATTTAAGACGAAAAAAACCAATAAAGCGGCGAATGAGAAACGAAAAAGGAAGTAAAAATTGCTATTTGAATTACAACTGTAATAAAAACCAAATAAAACTGTCGCAGGGATGTGAAAACAATTAAAATGTGTTAATAAATATACTTAAATGTGGAAAATATAAAGAAAAATTACTGTATTTTCTTAGAAAAACACCTAGCGTTGAGTGAAATTTTCTTTTTATAGTCGTGTGTTTACTTGAAAGCTTAAAAACGAAAATGTGTAATCTTACTGAAACGAAAACGCCTACGAAAAACGCCAAAATTTCTTATTTTCTCCAGTGAAAAAGCTTAAAGCCCATAAAAAAACATAAAGGGAACTTATAAAAACAGCAGCAGTAGCGAAAGTGATATAAAAAAACGGCAATAAAATTTAAAAAAAATATATATAAAGTTTTAAAAATAAAAAAAAATTAGAAAAAAAAATTAAAAAAAAAAAATTTATTAAAAATTGTAGTTAATTTTATAAAATCATAAAAAAAATTAAATTATAATAATTCAAAAAAAAATATTTATTTAATTAAATCAAATTATTAAGTAATTATTGTGAATATTAGTAAAAATCGTGAATGTTGAATAAAAAAAAATTTAAAATTTCACGTAAAGAAAATATGATTTATAAAAAGTTATGCTAAAATATTTAGGAACAAAATTTTTTTTAGAATGAATCTTATCCTACTTAAAAATAAAAATTTAATTTAAAAAATTCAGAATATTAAAATATATATTTTTTTTCTTACCACAGCACGCCAAATTTTAGCAAACACGCAAAGCTACAAAAATTTATAAATTTTCCAAAAAGTGAGAGAAAATACTAAAATTGAGTGCATATTTTTTTATACAAATATCAGTGCTAACCAAAACAACAACTGCATTTGAGTTTCATTTTCGCGTGGTGAAACAAAAACGAAAGCAAAATGCCTGTTTTTCATACAAAAACAATTGAGAGCATTTTAGATCCTGTAGCTCAACAGGTGAGTCGAAATTATGACCATTAAAAGTTATTAAGGTGTTATAAATTAATTATAATTACATCAGTTATTTTTTGGAAAAATTTTAAGTTTTGAAAATCCAAAAAAAAATTTTATTTAATTTAAAAAATTCTTAAATTTTAATTCCTAAAAAATTATCTGAAAAACCAAAAAAGGTAAATTTCGATTTTTTATAAAAATTTTTTTAATTCATTCGCAACCGTGGTCATTAATTACTTTATTTTGTTAAAGAATTTTTTTTCAAAAATTTACTGAAAATTTGCTATCATTTTGAAGCTGAATTCCAAAAGTGATTTATTTACTATTTTATTTTGTTTTGTTTTTATTTTGTTTTATTTTCTTTTTCACAGTGTTTTCAAAACACTGTGCCTCGTCCACTGTCACAGAATAGCTGCAAACTTGCCTAGATCGTTTATTTACATTACTCACACATATTAGATTACTCAGAGCCACATTAACTGTCACATGAGAATTTACGCCAGCTGGGAATTGAGTTGAATTAATTGAACGAAATTCATTTTACACTCATACATACATATGTATATGCATTTTTTTTAATTTTTCTACTTTTTTAATTTTTTTATTTTTATATTTTTTTTTATTTTTATATTTTTTTTTTTTATTTTTATATATTTTTTTTATTTTTATATATATTTTTTTTATTTTTATATATTTTTTTTTATTTTTATATATTTTTTTTTATTTTTATATATTTTTTTTTATTTTTTTAATTTTTTTAATTTTATTTTATCAAAATCGATTTACAATCTTTTTTGCAGAAAAAAATTTTTTGCATTTTTTTTTTACGAATTTATTTGACAATTTGACTGAAAATGAGCCACTTATTACATACATACATATATGTACATATATATGTATGTATCTATGTGTGTATATAATATTTGCAAAAAAAATATAGTAGCCAATTTTTTTTAAATTTTTTTTGTTTTATTTCATAAATTCGAAATTATTTGCCAATTTGAATGAAAATTGCCAAGCTTATTCACTCTTTCTGGGCGGCTCTCATTTTAATTGAGATTCGTTAAAAATTATTGAAAACCAATAAATATTTGTCGCTTGTCTCCGAACTCAATGCTCCAATGATGAAAATTACATTGGAAGTCAATTTAAGCTACACTACTCGCCCACTTCATTCCCAGAATTCGACCAACTAAACGATCACTTGTTTGCCTACGCTTGTGAGTACGAAAGCAGCAGCTCTACCGATTTGTTTACATTTGCTACACCATACTAGTGGCAGAAGTGAAAAGCGCCGGCAAATGCAAAACCACACATTTGTACATGCAAACATAGAAGAGCAAGTGAACTGCTAGAAGTTGCCAAAAAGGTCATAGATACAGCCACACACACACACAGCACACAGGGTTGTATCAGCGTGTGCTTTATGGTTGTTGAATATTTCAGCTTCTGCACATATTTCTCCAGCATATGTGTTGTACTATTTTTATATGCTTGCGCAAAGCTATTTTTAAGAAGAAAATGTGAAACAAAAACAAGAAAAAAAAGAAGTTTGTTTGCCATGTAGAAACCGCATGCGGTGTGAGCGGGCAGGTGAAACTTGAACCAGATGTGTGCCAGTTGATATAGCAGACAAAGAGTTTTAAAAAAAAACAGTGTAGTGTTGTTGTTGTGTAATTCTTGGTAATTATTTTTTTAGAAATCCGAAATTTGCTTTGATATATTTCTGGTTGCTGTTGATTACAATTATTGTTTTTGTTTTTCTTACTTGGCGCAATATTGTTTTGGCTGAGATATGAGCAGAAAACCGCAAAGCTCATCATATGTCAAAAATTTGACATTAATGGTTTGGCAGCAAACAACTGTTGCTTAAAACTGCCAACCATTACAGTTTCTATTTATTTAATTTTGTTTGCTTTACTGCGTGTGTTTCGAAAAGTCAACAAATGGCGCCTACGCAATGGCGTCACATAAAAAAACATATATAGATTAAATATAGCAATCAAAGCAACATTATGACGAGTAAAAAAAGAAAAAAACAAAAACAAAAGAAATCAGCAGTTAATAAAATAACAACAAAAAAATATTACAAAAATAAACAACAACATAATTATAAATAACTGAATGTGCGTTAGCAGGCAAGAGCACCGTAAACCGGCAACTTAACACACACCATAAATGTCAAGCAAAATGACAACAATACGCAACAGCAAAAACCTGCCGCATTCATTCACTCGTTGCTTCATTCAATTGTATTTCATTTTTTCCATCGTTTTCACGCCGTAAAAACGCCCACCACCTGGAATCGAGCAGTGGCAACTTGCTAGCCAGCTCAACGCCCGCGCTTGCTATCACTAAACCGCCGTGGCGGCGCTTTGCGGTAACCGTTTATAGTAAGCTCCAAGCGTTGGAGCGAAAAAATGCGCGTAGGTCAAGTGATTGTGACCGCCAATGTGGTCGGTCGGCCGATCGCACTGCACAAAACTGTCCACATTCACACCTGTTGTTCCGAATGCGCGACGTTCGTTGTATCATTGACAGACGGGTATACGCCGATGGCAGTTCCGCGATTATTACCAATTACGGTTATGCATAATTAACAAGTTCTGCCACCAAATGCTATTTTAATACCTAACACTTTTCTGAATTCTACACAAAATCTGTTTCTTACCATTTAGGGTAACTAAAATTTGTTGTGCGGTATTATCATAATTTGGGTTCAGTTTTTGTTTGGAGAAGAATACCAAAAAAAGGCAGATAAATAATAAATTTCAGGGTTATGTTTGCACAACTTTGTTAAAAACTTCCATAAATTGGTGGAATTTTTTGGTGATGACAGCACCTATATTTAACTTTAAAAAATATGAGATTTGAAAAAAAAAAACAATTTTTTATATTAAGTCAGAAGAAAAACTAGATCAAATAAACACGCCTTTCCTCTCATCGATTAGTCGGCTATGAATGGTTTAGTTCATCTTTAAGACATTAATGCGGTATAAAATGCTGAATCGTCTAAGGGGACATGTCTTTATTTTTCATACAAACTTCTGATAGACGTGAAGTATTTAATATAATCCTTGGATTTCAAACTTTTTGACTTCCAGTTGAAATATTTCTATAAAATTTAAGCAGATTTGTGATAGGTTCAAGCCACTTTGTCGTTAGCTCATATCGAACAACAGTAGTTTT
This sequence comes from Bactrocera dorsalis, assembly GCF_023373825.1. Classification (NCBI taxonomy): domain Eukaryota; kingdom Metazoa; phylum Arthropoda; class Insecta; order Diptera; family Tephritidae; genus Bactrocera; species Bactrocera dorsalis. The sequence continues at coordinate 3,491,540 of NC_064306.1, forward strand.
TCATTTGGCTCCACAAAGCACTGTACATAGCAGTCTAAGTGTGATCGCCCGCCATCTTAAAGGAACAGTTACCTAACCTAACCTAACACTTTTACAAAGCATTTCATTCAACGACAAATGCTTTTATGTACTTCTCAATCGATTAAAAAATTTACCAAGCCAATCTGTAAATACATGTCAGGTACTAGAAAAGATGCCATTGGTTACTATTATTGGTTGTTCTCTCTCTAACTCTAACTCATACTCTCTTTCTCTGGCTTCATAACTAGAACGAACCCGAAGTCATTAAGGTTCGAAAACTATCACTAACGTCTTAAGGTTCAATTATAAGTGCCAAAACCATATAAAACAGCTGATCGAACCAACCTTACGGGCAACACTGTTTCCAATTAGTGAATTGGATGAATGGTGACTGAATTTTGGTTATCACTATGGCGTTATGGGTATGGTTCGCTAAATATTTAATAAAGCTTCAAGTAAAAGTATGTCGTCTGTATATGGTGCCTACTACAATTTCCAATCAATCTCAGTGTTTAAATAAGAAACAATTTTATAATATTTTTTAGTTAAAAAAATGTTAAACAAAAACTTGCTTACCGTTTCGTTTTGCAGAAGGCACCACTCCTGATTTTTGCAGAGAAAATTGCTTGATTGTTGATCATTACTTTTTGTACTCCTTTTATACATTTTAACGCACTTTTGATCACTATTATCACTCTTTTAAAATTAAAGCACTTTTTTCTTCACCTTTTTCATTTATTTTGATTTTTTCTCTATTAAAAAATGGCACTTATAAACACTTAACTTTTTATTTTTTTATACTGACTTTTATTTTTATTCTTTATTCTTATCTTATATTTTTTCTAATTTTATTCACTCTTAACTTATTATTATTTCGGAAAATATTGACTTTTATTTTTTATTCTTAATTTTTAATTTTTACTTAAAATATAACACTTTTAACAATTTTTTCTTATAAAAATATTGACATTTATTCTTTTTTTAAATTAATTTATTTTTTTAAATTAATTCATTTTTTTTAATTTATTTTTTTTTAATTAATTTATTTATTTATAATGATTTTTATTTTTTTCTTAAATTTATTTTATTTTATTTTCTAATTTTTTCACACTTTACTTATTATTTTAGGACTTTATTGATTTTTATTTTTTATTCTATTTTTTTTTATTTTTTACTTAAAATTAAATCCTTACAAACACTTTTCTCTTATTATTATTTTCTTTTTTATTAAAAATTTATTTTTTTTAACTAATTTTTTATTTTTATTTTTTTTATTTTTTTTTTTACTTTTATTTTTTTTTTTACTTTTATTTTTTTTTTTTTACTTAAAAAACCACATAACATATTGCTTTTTAAAGATATTGACATTTTTCATTTTTATTATTTGATCATTAAAAAAACTTTTTGCTTAACTGATTTTTCACTATTCATTTTGAAACACTTTGCCATTATTGATTTCTTCTTATATATTTGGATATATTTTCAAAGATTTTTACTTTTTATCACTATTATTTGAAAATGAAAGCACTATATTATTTTACGTTATTTTTTATTTTCTTAATAATTTTTTTTATTATATTTTATTTATAACATTTTATTGATTTATTTATTATTATTATTTTTATTTCATATGTTTTATGTATTAAATTTTATTTTCTATTTACTTATAATATTTTTATTTATTTCACTTGTTAATTTATTATTTTTATTTAATTTTTTGTTTTCTTAATATTTATTAATTTTTTTGTTTATACATATTTCATTTATTACATTTAATTATTTTTATTTATTATTATTTTTATGTGTTAATTGGTATTATTTTTATTTTCTTATGTTTTATTTATTATTATATTTTATTTAGTTATAATATTTTTATTTATTTCATTTGTTAATTTATTATAATTATTATTTCTTCTTTCCTTTTATTTTTTTTGATTCTTATTTATTTATTTTTTAATGAATATTTATTAATTTTTATTTGATTTTTTTAAACCTTTAACTTTTTCTTTTTAACAAATATTGGCATTTTTCACTTCACGAATATTACAATTTTCCTATAAAGCACCGTAAAGTTACACACGTTGTTGATAAGTTTCAGAAGTTACCACATAATGTTGTTGCTGAAAAAAAGAAAAAAATATTTATTATTATAAAAAAACAATTTTTTTGTAATTAAATCCATAAAAGTAATTTTAGTATTTTTTCATAAATTCAAAATAGTATTTGATAGCTGTCATTATGGGATTACATCGTCATTACCGTAATTAAATTGATCCATATTTTTTCATTATCTAAGAATTTCGCTCTTATTTCTATTTTTGTGCACAATCGTAAATTTTTCTTTATAAAATCAGTGCATTTTTTACACACCCACATTTTCCAACACACTTTTCCACCCTTCACACCACACACAATTTTACTACACACCTTGTTGCTGATATGCGAGTATGCATACATACATACCGATGTATATATGTATATTTAAAAGTATTCTACGTGTTTTTCATAAATTAGTTTGACATTGGCACACACACGCCCAAACATACATATGCACCTACATCTGAATCAATTGAATAGCATCCGTACAAACCTTGAAATTAAATATTTTTCATTTTATAAGTGAAATGTTTATACTACAATACAAAGTGGAGCAGAGCTACCAGTTGCATACATACGTACTTAAATATGTAAAGGGTGTTTTTCAGAGTTATAAAACTTTCACTTCAAAATAGAAAAATTGTTTTTTTTTTTTTGTTGAGCGCCAGGTTTATATGCACCAGTCCGGTTCAAATTTGATCATGAGTGTAGATACTGAATATAAATATCAAAAACATGTGTTTACTTTGGCAACTGGTTTGACAGTTGTTTTTTCTAAGTGCTATAGCACTAAAATGAACACCCTATGTAATTATAAAATGATATAAATATAAATTTTTATAAACATTTTCATATATTTTTGCTTTTAATACAGGTGTACCTACTTATATGCACACACATATGTATTTATGTGCACAAAACATGAAAAAAATTCAACCACCCATACGTATGTACATACAAAATTTGCCTAAATCAGAAGTCATGTAATTGCCAAAAGCTATAATTGTTTATTTAGAGCAGAACTAATTTTGCGCAAAACAAAAACCAAAAATTAAAATTAAAAATTGTCGAATTATATTTAATGCGTTTGGATATTAAAAAAAAAAAACTTTTTTAGACAAAATTTATGTGGCTTATTTATTTTTTTGTGATTTTGTTATTTTTGGTAGTTTTTTATGAGCTATTAATATCATAAATTGTTTAGTTTCTATTTTCAAAGTTTTCAATGTGTTGTTTTAGGACGGTGCTGTTTTACTTTCGCCTCCAAAACTTTCCCAAACATTGATGACTAATAGGCGAACCGTAGGATTTGTTAGTTTTTGTAGTCATAAATCTTTACGGATACTTTGGCATCACCGCCCACCATGCGATGCTTCACATCGACTTTGTTATTTATGTATGTATATACCAAGGCATTATGCGCATATCGCTCATTTGCTGCAAGACCGGCATAAATCAAAAAACGTGATTTTTGAGTTAATGCTGCAGAATTGTTCGTCATATCATACTTCATGTTGAGTGAAAAATTCATATGAATACCTCTTATATGCTCCGCTTGAGAAGAGGTGTAAGGTTGGACTCACCGTGTAAGGTTGTAGTCAGTTGAAAACTTTAAACGCGTTTTCTGGAGAATCGATTTTTTTGACTTATGCCGGGCTTGCAGCAAATGAGCGATATGTACATATACATATATGTATGTATGTATAACATATTAAATAAAAAATAAAATATAAATAATAATAAAAAAATAAATAATAATACAAAAAATAAAAATTTACACAAAAATAAAAAAATAATTTAAAAAAATTATATTATATTTAAACAAATACCATAACATTAAATAAAAATTATTTAAAAAATAAGATAAAATTAAATTTCTAATTTAATTAATTAAAATTTAAATAAAAAAAATTTTAATTAAAATTAAAAATTAATTAAAATAAAAATATTTGGAAAATTAATTAATTAATGTATATACTTCATTAAAATGTAAATTTAAATAATAAAAAAACAGAAAAAAATTAATCAACATAAATATTTTAAATTAATTACAATTAAAAAAAATTAAAAATTAAATACAATGAAAAAAAAATGTATCAACCAAATAAAAAAATGTATTAACCCTTTCAGCCCCAAAGGACTTTTTAAACGATGTCAAACATAGATAGAAGTTGCTTATAAGCAACTTCGGGGCTGAAAGGGTTAATTACAATAAAAAAAAATAAAAAATAATATTAACCTAAAATTATCAAAAAATTTTGTAATTAAAATTAAAAATTAATTTAAAAAAAATGGAAAGTAAATTAATTTAATTAAAAATTAATAATTATTTAAAATTAGAAAAATAAAAAAAATTTAATCAAACTAAAAATATCAAAAAAATCCTCAATTAAAATTAAAAATTAATTAATACCATTAATTAAAAATTAATTAATATCAATGATTAAAATAAAAGGTAAAATAAAAAAATAATTAAAAAATTAGACAAAATTCAATTAACTAACAAAAACAACGAAATAATTGGAAAAACCTACAAAAACATAATGTACATACATACATATCGTCACCTGAAATGCAAATTAACGTAACAACATTTTCAGAAATTTACAGTGGCATGAATGAAACACGAAATAAAATCGAACATGAGTGAAACAAAATATTAATATTGGTTAAGACTGGTTTATATATGACCGCAGAACCAGAAAATGTTGAGCATATGTAATATTATATATATAATTTGAAGTAGTGAAGCGTAATCAAAAAGACACTCAGTTTCGATTTTTTTGATGATACGTTATTTTGCATTTCAGGTGACGATATGTACATATGTATGTACATTTTAAAGAGAAGATTTCCGCTGTGGTGACTAAGGTGGCACATTGCCAATTTTTTTTTTTTCGTTGCTCAATTTGGTTCAAATAATTATACTTTTTTCTAACGCACTACAACAACCTGTAGACAGCGGTGTGGTTAGTGACAACAAACAGATTTTCCAACATGGATATAGATAATTTTATAAAATTAATCATTTGTAAAAATTATTTGAAAAAAAAAAAAATTTAATTTAATCCTATGTCTAGACTTTTTTTAAATATGTTAAATCAAGTGTTAGTTTTTCAATACTTTAATAATTATTTTCAACATTTGTTTCGCATCTATTTGAAAATTTTCAACAAACCCCTTCTCTGCCTCCCCACAGGTCTCTCGCCTCGTCATCCTACACGAAGAAGCCGAAGATGGCAACGCCATGCCCGATCTCAGTAGACCCGTGCAGGTGGTATCGGTTGCTGTGGCGAATCTAGTCAAAGTCGGACGCGAGACTATAAACAGTTCGGACGATAAGATCTTGAAGCAGGAGATGCCGGCATCATTGCAGCGCGTCGAGACTGCCTCGCAGTTACTGGAGGAGGCTTCCGATATGTTACGAGCCGATCCCTATTCGGGACCAGCGCGTAAAAAACTGATTGAGGGAAGTCGCGGTATACTGCAAGGCACCTCCTCGCTGCTGCTCTGCTTCGACGAGTCCGAGGTACGTAAAATCGTACAGGAATGCAAGCGGGTGCTCGACTATTTGGCCATTGCCGAAGTGATAAATACCATGGAAGATTTGGTGCAATTTCTCAAGGATCTTTCACCGTGTCTGAGCAAGGTCTCGCGCGAGGTCGGCGCACGTGAGAAGGAGCTGACACATCAGGTGCACAGCGAGATTTTGGTGCGTTGCTTGGAGCAAGTGAAAATACTAGCGCCCATACTCATCTGCAGCATGAAAGTCTACATACATATTGTCGAGCAGCAGGGCAAGGGTACAGAAGAGGCGGCCGAGAATCGCAACTACTTAGCGTCGCGCATGAGCGATGAAATACAAGAAATCATACGTGTGCTTCAGCTCACCACCTACGACGAGGATACCAGCGAGCTTGACAATCTAACGGTGCTTAAAAAGCTCAGCAATGCCATCAATAATAAGTCTGAGTTGGCCAACGATTGGCTATCGAATCCTTATGCACTCAAAGGCGGTGTTGGCGAAAAGGCGTTACGACAGATAATCGATAACGCAAACGAAATCTCCGAGCGCTGCTTGCCGCAAGACGCCTACCCTATCAGACGTTTGGCGGACGAAATTGGCGCTATGACAAACAGTCTGTGCGAACTGCGTCAAGACGGCAAGGGCACTTCGCCACAGGCCGAATCCTTGGCGCGCGCAATACGCGGCAAACTGGGCGATCTGCAATCACTGGTGCGCAACGCCGTCGTAGGCGTTGACAAGGCGGGCTTACAACAGACGGCGCACACCATACAAGGGCGCTTAGAACAGGCGGTTAAGTGGTTGCAACATCCTGAGATCAACGACGGCGGTTTGGGTGAGCGCGCTGTGAATCTAATTGTGGAGGAAGGACGTAAAGTTGCCGAAGGCTGTCCGGGTCATCAGAAGGCGGAAATCATGCAACTCTGCGATGAGGTCGAACGTCTTAAGCGCCAAGCCGCGGGCAACACACCCGCCGCTAAGGAGGCTGCCAAGCAGCTAACACACAAATTGCATGAGTTGAAGGCCGCCGTGCAGAATGCATTAGTTAATCGTATTGTGCAAGATTTCATGGACGTCAGTACGCCACTAAAACAGTTCACCGAAGCGGTTATGTTGCCCGAAGGCACGCCCGGCCGTGAGCAAAACTTCAACCAGAAGTCGAACAATCTGCAAGCGTTTAGCGATCGCGCATCGAAGACGTCCCGCATGGTGGCGGCTGGAGGCGCTTGCGGTAATAAGAAAATCGCCGAAATCTTGCTTTCTTCGGCCACGCAAGTGGACTCAATGACACCCCAACTCGTGAATGCGGGCCGCATACGCATGAACTACCCCACAAGCAAGGCAGCCGATGAGCATTTGCAGAACTTGAAACAACAATACGCGGACACCGTCTTGCGCATGCGCACGCTCTGCGACCAGGCCACCGACCCGAGCGAATTTATAAAAACCTCTGAGGAGCACATGCAAATGTACGCGAAATTGTGCGAGGATGCAATCGTGGCTAAACAGCCGCAAAAGATGGTGGACAACACATCGAATATAGCGCGCTTAATCAATCGCGTGCTGCTCGTCGCCAAGCAGGAGGCGGACAATTCAGAGGATCCGGTGTTCACGCAAAATCTGAACGCAGCCGCAAATAGGCTGGAGAGCTCGCTGCCCGCGATGGTGGGCGATGCGAAACGCGTGGCCACCAACATCAACGATCCAGCCGCGGCACACGCATGGAAGTCATCATTCCAAAGGGTGAGTAATGTAGAAACTTAACAAAATATGCAAATAAATAAATGTGACGTTTATTTTACAGTTGCTCGGCGATGTGCGCGAGGTGCGTTCAGCCATTGCGCCATCACCGCCACCACTGCCTACAACACTGCCACCACCGATACCAGAGCTCAGCGCACTGCATATCTCCAACCAAAATGGTGCGTATACATAAATGCTTAAACGCGTTTTGGTGCGTTTTTAATTTTCAATTTCTTCCACAACAGCCGAACGCGCGCCACCACGTCCACCATTGCCACGCGAAGGTCTAGTGCCTGCACGTCCACCACCGCCAGAGACCGACGATGAGGACGAGGGTGTTTTCCGCACAATGCCACATGCCAACCAGCCGATTTTGGTATGCATTTCTATACTCGGACGCCGAGCTTGAACTAAACTAATCTCCACATTATTTTACAGATCGCCGCACGTGGCCTGCATCAAGAAGTACGTCAATGGTCGTCAAAGGACAATGAGATCATTGCCGCAGCGAAACGTATGGCCATACTGATGGCACGTCTTAGCGAGCTGGTGCTCTCCGATTCGCGTGGCAGCAAGCGTGAGTTGATCGCCACGGCTAAAAAGATCGCCGAAGCGTCCGAGGATGTGACAAGACTGGCAAAGGAGCTCGCACGCCAGTGTACAGACCGACGCATACGCACCAATCTGCTGCAAGTCTGCGAGCGCATACCAACCATTGGCACACAATTGAAGATTTTGTCGACAGTCAAGGCGACCATGTTGGGCGCTCAGGGTTCAGATGAGGATCGTGAGGCGACGGAGATGTTGGTGGGCAATGCACAAAATCTAATGCAGAGTGTAAGTGTTGAGCAAGCTAAATGTGTTGTTTTCGATTATTTATGTTATTTTTTGTGAACTTTTGCAGGTCAAGGAGACAGTGCGCGCTGCTGAGGGCGCTAGCATAAAAATCCGCTCAGATCAAACCAGCAATCGCCTACAATGGGTGCGACGTCAGCCGTGGTATCAATATTAGATGGATTTTGACGTGCCAGCGGATTTATTTTTATGCCTTTAAGTGCCCCATAATTTTTAATATCGATCAAATATCGCCAATGTTTAAATGTATTAGTTTTTAATGTAATAATTTATAAATATAACCATTTTTTTAATTTACCAAAATTACAACGAACAAATTTGCTTTAACACTAGTATTTTACTTGCGACTTGTTGCCTAAGCTTTGGTGTTCTAACCGTTTGCAAAGAATTTATTTGAAAATTGAGGAAATAATGATAAATTAATTTCTACTAAATTAAATTTATATAATAAAAAAAAGTAATTAAAAAAAAAATACAAAAAACACGTAAAATAAATTTTATCGATTTTCGTTTCACTTTGTATGTAGTAATATAAAGTAGGTAAACACTATGTTTTATAATAATTATAAATGTAACATTACAAGAATTGAATTAATTTTGCCACAAAATTGGCCACCTTTAGACTGCGTTCATACATACTTGTATTTTCAAAAATATTCGCAAAACGTGCCACTGGCGACAAGAGTTCATGTGTGAACGCAGTCTTACCGAACTGTTATCCAAGAAAGTTTTTTACACAGTACAATTTAAAAATCTAATCGAAAATAAATTTAAACGCAAACTTCAAATACCAAATAAACTGACAAATATTTATGTTTTAACTATTTTTTTTTTTTTGTTTTATACACAAAAATTTGAATTTTAACCGCATATTCCAATTTATTGAGCTAATTCGTTATTACATTTTGTTTGGGTTGTCAAATTTCATGCTTCGACGCACAGCACGCGTTCGTAATGTAATATACGTACATACATACATACATGTTTGAACATGCTCGTGCAGGTTTGCATATTCGCGCATGTACATACATATGTATATGTATATAAAACTGCATGTCACAAGTCAAAACGCAATTTTCCACCAATATTCATGATGTTGCAATAACAATAACAAAATAATAGTAGACAAGAAATATTTGTACAACATTTTGAACAAGGCGCATTGGCAAAAACATTACCTGTCGGAAATGTGCAACACAAATATGTCGTGCACATGTGTATGTTTGGTATAAATGGTATTTAAATTAAAAAAGTCGTTTAATTTGCTGACTATCGAATCAGCCCTATAAGTATGCTAAACCGAAATTGCTTTAAATTTACTCACATGCAAACCATTCACAATTATTTGACTATTAGTTTGGCTGCCACTGTATATAAAATGACATTTGCTTTGACGTTTATTTAAATGACAGCTAACGAGATTCACGCGCTTTTTTATTTTTATAATTTTTTTGTGTTTGAATGCGAGGGTTATTTAAAACAAATATGAACAACTTTTGCTGACCAATGCATTTGGCGGCTTTCGTGAATTGCAGTATTTAATTTAATTGTAAATGTAAAGCAAACTGTAATTTCCGTGTGAAAATTGCGATGCACACTTCAATATACACAACCTGCTTTATCTTATCTAGCCAAACACATACATTTTATCATATTGTCATATACGGATCCACCTGCAAACGTAATAAAAGTTAGGCGACCTTCAAGGTCAAACTTAAGGAAATTTTTTTAAAAGATAAATAGGGCACAAAAATATTCTTAAGAAAAGAATTGTACCATACATACATACATATGTACATATTTGGCTACCGCTGCTGCTTAATTATTTATTTTTGAATTTTCCAGCCAGACTTGGGTAACGGGTTTGCGACAAATTGCTAACCAGCCAGGGGCGGTCGTTACGAGTACAACGCGAAATAGTTCAGCAAACATAAAATTCATATACATACATACATATACATATATATTTTTAAATGCATGCATTAACTTTAGTTCTTATTCACCTAAGGCAGCTTTAATAATTTTATTATACAATTGGATGAATTTAATGCTAGTTAAATAGTAATATTTTATGTTTTTAATATGGTTATTATTTTCTTTTATGAACTATTAAACAAATTAAGAATTCTGCTCTACTGTTTGTTTGTTTTTTTTTTTTATATGTTTTCAGCCATGTCTTGCTATTTTGGTTTACCCATTGTATTTAATTAAATTATAAACAATGCATTTACCTTAAATAACTGCACATAGGTTCGTTTTCTTTTTCCGCAACAACAACAGGAACTACTAGTTGCACTAAGATTTTTAACTTATACTTTTTAATTCATTAAATTCACATTTGCATTATTGCGCCGTTTAAACAACATTTTTTGCCTCACGCGGTATACGATGAGATATTACATTTGCCGGCATATAGCCTGTTTCGCCCAAATGGTGGATGCTAACATTACCAGATGGTCTAATAGTTAGCCATGTAATCGAACCATGGTTAATATTGATGCGTAACCATGCTTCCGGAGGCAGTTGCAATGCTCTACATACGAAATAACGTATAACATTAGCGTGACCAATTATCAACGTATGGGAATCATGCTCTTGATCGGGAGCGGCACGATGGAAATAACGTCTGAATGCCGCTTCAATGCGTGCGCCATCTTGGAAGAAATGCTGCTAAAAATAAATAAAAAAAATACGAAGAGAATTTTATATTATTAACAATATATGTTATATTTAACTGAGTGGAACTCACAAATTTCTCGGGACGCCAATGAGAGATAGGCGGTTGTGGTGCTATGGGTGCACCTTCACGTAAGTAAGGGCAGTGTCTCACTTTTTCAGGGTCATACTCAATTTCCTTAAGGATCATCTCCGAAGTTTCTTGTGCCCTAGTCATGGTCGACACGATAATCTTATCCCACTTAATGCCCAGCTCGTGCAAACGTTGCCCTGTATATTTTGCTTGCAATCTACCCAATTCGGTAAGGTGATGGTCTTTGTCGTGTTTGCCATTATCCAAGTATTGACCATGTCGTACGAGCACAATATGGCGTGTCGCTTTCACACGCATTTTCTCCAATTCATTATTGTAACGATTCTCCTCTTGTGGCGAATCATTTTTAATCGGTCGCACACAACTTTTGGGCTCGCGAAAGTCCCAATTGGTGTCCCAGAGTGCACCTTCGGAAACCGGCGTACTGTAAACTGGCAAGGAATTCTGTACTAAGTTCTCAGGTTCGCGCAAACGTTGGTAATAGTAAGCCGATAAACCTGCTCCTGTACCAACAACAATACTGCTTATAATACGTAAATTCTTCAACGTAGCCATAATTTCACGCTTTCAGAGAAAATTGTTGAAATGAGATAACTGTGTGCACCTGAAGAATTTGCAAATTAATGAACTGACAGCGCGGAAAAAACGTAAACAACGCGCTAGTTCTGTAACACTTAATGTCGATAGCTGGTGTATCGATAGCAGGTATATCGATAACCGGAAGGGAAACGAGTAGCAAGTAAAGAATCGAGAAATATCGGTTAGATTTGAATTAAATTAAAAAGGCAGATACTGATTTTGTCTATAATGTTTATAAAGACACAATTTACATTAATTATTAAAATTAGAAATTGTTTTATTTTCACAAAATATTTGACTTCAATCCTTTTTACACTAATTATATCGTGTTCGCTAAAACAAACAAATAAACTACGCCCTTTCGTCTCCGGATTCCTCTTCCTGTGAAGTCGGTCGCACGAACGCAAATCCTCCGTTTAATCCTGCGGACGCGATCTGCAAACGCTGTTCTTTCTTTTGTTTTTTTAACTTCTTCAACGCAATATCGGTAGTCTTCTTGCGTTTTTTCTTCTGTTCCTCTACCACACCATTCTCACTTCCTTCCGCTCTATCTTTCACTTCCTTTTCACTCTGTCCATTCGCTTCTTCGGCATTATCTTCAACATGTTTTCCATTAAGCTTTTGCTTCTCCTTGTTTCGCACTACGGGCAACTTGTATGCCGCACAATAGCGTAGCAGTAACGCCGATGAGTCCGCGCGCATGCCTTGCACCGCTTGTCCAATTGAAACATCGGACAATGTCGATTTCAATTGCAGCCTTTGATGTGTCTTCTGCGCCTGCAGCAGCAGTTGTAACAGCACACTGTACTCTTTTGGCGATACCTCAACGTTGGTGTTGGCAGCTAGTGTTTTAATATGAGTACCGAGAACGTTTTCAATCTCGCCCAATCGCTGTTTGGTGCTCGACACGTCCAAGCGCTGCAAATCATGATTTTTATAGAGTACCTCGAGTATCTCATATATCTGTATGCGGCGGAAAGCGCGTGTTTTCATATTTAGCCCGTCATGCGTTAACGTCACAGCCAAGTTCCATACGCCGGTCCAGCGTAGACGAAAGATATCAGATAGCAGAGTGATATTCACGCTGGGATTTCGCGACTGTAGGAACTCTTGGATATACTCTTGACAAAGCGTCAACACTTTTTTACACTCGACGCTTTTTTCCGCCGCAATTTTATTTGCATTATTCACTAGGAATATAATGCATTTGTTGCGCATTTTATTCATCACCTCAAAAGCGGTTGCTGGTGATTTTTGCTCCACAATTAGACGTATAAATGCGACCAACTCATCCTCCTGCACATCGGCAGTGTCGCATTTCAATGTTGTCAGCTTTTGCAACACTTTTTCCACTTTGGTTTGCAATGGCTTTAGCTCATCGCCCACACAATATGGCAACATATTATATAAGGCCAACATAATTTCGATGGCGATCAGCAATGGTGGTTGCTGCTGCAAATATATTTCAAGTAGATCGAGTACGCGTATGCGGAAATGCATCACTGTGGTGATCTTAACGCGGTAACTCTTCGATTTCTTCGCAGCTGCACCGCCGCCACCCGTCTTGCGCATAGCTTTAAAAGCTTCGGCTAGCGCTTCGTCCAATTTACGACCCTGCTCTTCACTCATGTCATTCAAATCGATCGAAGCCATATCATCGTCATCATCGGCTGCGGTTGGCATGCCACCATGCTCCATTAGCGCTTGTGAGACGGCATTACGAAGTTTATCGGCTGAAGTAGCTTCTTCGTCCTCATCCTCGTCAGCGTCATCATCATCATCGTCTTCGTCATCATCATCTTCATCATCGTCGCCATCATCATCTTCATCAGCATCACTATCGGAAGCAGCATCACTGCCTGCTTTGCCATTTGTAAGCTTCGTTTTGCTTTCCTCATCGGCGCTGTCTTCTTCATTATCTTCATCATCGTCACTCTCTTCGCCGTGCGCACTTAATGGATTATGTCCATCCTTCATGTCTAGTACTGCTAAAATTTGGTGCACGGCTGTCAGATTTAGACTGTCACATAAGTGAGGGAATAGCGCATTCACAATATTACGCAGCGCAATTGCATTCTGTGAGAGTAGATGAAGAAATAGATCCACGACAACCTCAATCCACTCGGGCTCCTCGCTCTGAAATTAAGAAATTAATTGAAAATAACGGTTAAGCTAGTATAAATATAAGGATATTCTAATGTTGTACAAGTCTCACCTCGCCTTCAGCTGTTTTGACGCCTCCTTTAGCCTTTTGCTTGCTCTTGTGTTTCTCTTTTATGCGCTGCATGCACTTAAGCAAGTCCTCTATAGCCGGTCCTGCCATTTCCGGTTCGCGGAATAGCTGTAAGCCCATATTTAGTAGTAATATTTGGAAAACCAGTTCCAATTTATCACTATCAGCTACCGTCTTATGCGGCTTCGACTTCTCCTTTTTCTTACCGCTCGTCTCAGCAACGCTTACGGCTGCGTGCATTTGTCGCCAATATTTCAGTAAGGACTCATCATACTGTTTGATGCGAAAACTTTTTGAGGCGTGCTTTTGCTCAACGCGTTCATTGCAGTATTGCACCAATTTCAAAAGCAGCTGTTTTTCCTGTTTCAAGTCGAGCAAACGACTCTGCATACTGGTATAGAACATATTTTTACATTGTTCGCCAAAATCATTGCTGAAAGCGGAGGCCGCTTCCTTCTTGCATATGACAGCTGATTCTGTAACATGGAAGATGCCACAGGTGAGCAGGAAACGTAATTGCTGTTCGCGCCAGTCGTATTCCTGACGCACGGCTTTATGTGCTAACAAATGCTGTAGCATGAAACCAGCGTTCATGCGTTCGAAATTGAGCCATGTTTCACTCGCATTATCGGCATTCTTCGCCTTGGTGCCGAGAAAGATATCTCGATAGAGTAAATTCAATTGCTTTACGCCCGTTGTGCCCAAAGCATTTATTAATTGATGCACAACGCGTGTGCTCGTATACTTCTCAATGCCAAAAAGGCCAGGCGGTAGTATAAGTCGGCGTATTACGTCCACCAATTGCTCGTCGTCGGCAAGCTTTGTGCAACAACCCACCAAAGCTTCGAAGAAGTCGTCGTAGAAAGCTTTTAGAGTTTCATCTTTCTTTTGCTTTTGATTTTTAAGACCTTCAACCAACAGGCGCATGAAATTCGGACTTAATAGATCTGCAACAACTATTTGCTTTTTCGCCGTCTCCTGCGTTTGTTGCCAACTATTAAATACGTCAGTAGCTATTTTCAGTGTAATCAACTCGCGTAATTTATTGCTTGTTTCTAGACCCGCATCAACCTGTTGCGTCCAGAAGGATTTAAGATTGTTGCTGGTGGCCAAGCAAGCGCCGAAAAGTTCAAAAGCTGGATGTGTTAATTGTTGCATGTTATTGTGTTCCCAAAATAGTCGATACAAGTGTGCATAACTATCGGCATTTAGTAGATCGGCGTTGCCGAAATGTGCCTTTAAAAATTTGGCATTTACGATGTTTGGAAATTTGCGCTGCACAGCAATGAGACAGTGCACGGTTTGCAGTGTTTGTTTCGGCCAAGCGCGTTGCAACTCAATTTGCAACAACGGCCACACTACGGCACTGAATTCTTTTGCTGAAATCTTTTCTATTAACTCTATAAGTAGTGCATAAGCTAGGGATGCATGATAGCTGCGTTGTTTTGTCGACTGTAGTAATGTGTTTATGATACGTTCCAAATGCTCATTATTCTGCAAGTTGTCCAAACGACCAGATTGTTGCAAAGCACCGCAAACTAGTATTTTACCAACAACAGCATCCGCATCGTCCTGCAGCAGCAACAAATAGGCAACAATTACTATTAATTTATCAATTACACTAATATTTATTTACCTTGTTGGCGACAGTGGCCCCCACACTCAGCTCTTTTTGCATTGTGCTAAATATATTTTCCAACGTGATTTCATGTTCGTCGAACGCTTTTAGCAACGCAACCAATCCTGTGTAAAATCCAGCACGCGACGTATTTGTTGCAGCGCCACAGCCACGCACTAAACGTTTCAGCGTGTAGGTCAGTTCCTTTTGTCGCTGTAATGATAGGTTCTTTAAAAACGTGCTTGTTCAACTCAATATTAAATACGTACCTTCTCGGCTTCTTTGGTTTTGCTTAGTTGTTGCAGCAATTGTAACGCAGCTTTCATACGTTTGTCTTCCTCCTCATTTGTTAACTCCTTAAAATGTTGGAATATGGAGTTATTGACTACGTTGGCTGTTTTTTCTACCGTGTGTTGCTCTGCTACAGTCGTTTCTGGCGAGCCATTTGTAACACCGTTGGACACCATTTTGGCTTTCTTTAATACCTTTGCAGCTGGCGGACTACTTTTTTCTACTTCTGCACCATCATCGGCAGGAGGATCCCGCTTCACTGCTTTTTTAGTTGATTTAACTTTCATTTCCTTGAAATTTATTTAATCCTGGAGTTATTTTTACTAGAAAACAATCCACGGTCAACAAGCACATGTGAGGAAATGATTGCCAGACTTGCGCAAAATGCACGTCGCCGAAATGATTGTAGTGTGCTGCCAAGCGTACAAAATTGTGTTAATTTTTGGAGAAATCTTACTTCAATTCTGAAATATAAATCAAAAGCCAACAATTTAATATTTTTCGGAAAAGCCGCTCTCCTGAACCATTACCAATATGTTTTGAAAATATCATTTAAAAGATACAATTGTTTTTAAAAACTCATAATTATTTAATTCTTAACATATCACAGTTTGGCAGGCACTCGTGTTTTTCAATAAGTTTTAGTAGCACTGTTGTAGCTGACATTTGTAGTTTACTGTGTTTTCTTTGCTTAGCACTTTTCAGGGATTGTGCATAAAAATTAAGAAAATACATTAAAAAACAAGTCTGAGTGGAAAGTAAGGTGTGCTGCTTCTTTTGAGTGCTACAACAATGAAGAAAGTATTGATGGTAGCAGAGAAGCCGTCTTTGGCGGCATCGCTTGCTTCTATTCTCTCCAATGGGCGCAGCACGACAAAAAAAGGTATATAACCACCCTCACTTTCCTATAACTAATATAAAAAAAGTGCTTAATATTCGTCCCAACAGCATCAAATAACTCTTGTTCAACTCATGAATGGGTTGGTCCATTCCGTGATGAGCGCAGCGTGCTCTTTCGAATGACGTCAGTGTGCGGTCACGTCATGACACTAGATTTTGTGGGCAAATACAACTCTTGGGATCGTGTAGACCCGGCAGAACTATTTGGCTGTCCAACCGAAAAGAAGGAAGCCAATCCCAAGCAAC
The DNA here is from genome assembly GCF_023373825.1 of Bactrocera dorsalis. Taxonomy (NCBI): domain Eukaryota; kingdom Metazoa; phylum Arthropoda; class Insecta; order Diptera; family Tephritidae; genus Bactrocera; species Bactrocera dorsalis. The sequence goes on from NC_064306.1 coordinate 3,508,419, forward strand.
ATATGCGCACATTTTTGGCGTCAGAGGCGCGAGGCTGCGAATATTTAGTGCTCTGGCTCGATTGTGATAAAGAGGGCGAAAATATTTGCTATGAAGTGATGGATGCTGTGTCGCGTGTCATTCCAAATGTATTCAGTCGCAATGTTACATATCGTGCGCACTTTTCTGCCATTACCGATAAGGATATAAAAGGTGCTATGGAGTCACTTGGTTATCCGAATGAAAATGAGTCGAAGTCAGTCGATGCACGACAAGAGCTCGACTTGCGAATCGGCTGTGCATTTACACGCTTCCAAACGAAATTTTTTCAAGGACGCTATGGTGATTTGGATTCTTCTTTGATATCCTACGGACCATGTCAAACGCCCACGTTAGGTTTTTGCGTGAAACGGCATGACGATATACAAACGTTTAAACCGGAAAGTTTTTGGTACCTTCAATTACTGGCGGGACAACCCGAAATTACGTTAGAATGGGCGCGTGGACGCGTATTTAAAAAAGAAATTGCTATAATGTTAATGCAACGTGTAAAGGAACAAAAGGAAGCACTGTAAGCTCTATAGAATTAATAGAATTAAAAGCTGATTTATGTTATTTATTGCCTACTTTTAGGGTGGAGAGCGTAACTTCCAAAGAGCAATTCAAAGGTCGTCCACAGGCTTTAAACACAGTAGAGTTGATGCGTATTTGCAGTTCAGGACTAGGTATCGGTCCTTTTCAAGCTATGCAAATCGCCGAGCGTTTATATACTCAGGGCTACATAAGTTATCCGCGTACAGAAACCAATCAGTATCCAGCGAATTTCGATTTGCAGTGAGTAAACAAAAAATTTTGCCTATCAACAACAATCAAACTCATTTTATACAATTTTAGTGCCGTTCTACGTGTATTGCAACCCTCCAGCGAATTTGGCGAGGAAGCGCGTGGCATATTAAGCGACTTCAATGCGCCACGTAAAGGCAAAGACGCCGGTGACCATCCGCCCATCACGCCCATGAAACTGGCGAATCGTAGCGACTTTGATAAGGACACTTGGCGCGTATACGATTTTATTTGCCGTCATTTCCTCGGTACAGTGTCACGTGATTTGAAATATCGCACTACCACCGCTAAGCTGCGTGTCGGCTTGGAGACATTTTCATGCACCGCAAACGTATTACTTGATCCGGGTTTCACCAAAGTAATGACCTGGCAGGCATTCGGCCGTGACGAGGCTATACCACCCTTTGTGGAGGGTGAGAAAGTGACTATAAACGATGTACGCTTGGCGGAATCTCAAACTGGACCACCGGACTACCTCACCGAAGCCGAATTGATCACGTTGATGGAGCAACATGGCATTGGCACAGATGCCTCCATACCGGTGCATATCAACAACATTTCACAGCGTAATTACGTGCGCATCGAGACCGGACGCAAGCTGATACCAACAACGCTGGGAATCGTGCTGGTGCATGGCTATCAGAAGGTATTTCGTTTTTGGCAATTAAAACTTTTCGTTTCAAAACATATAATTTCTGCAGATTGATCCGGAGCTCGTCTTGCCCACTATGCGTTCTGAGGTCGAGCGCATGCTGAATCTTATTGCCAAAGGCTCAGCGGATTTTCACGCTGTGCTGCGACATGCCATCGAAATATTCCGACTGAAGTTTTTGTTCTTCGTCAAAAACATCACCAGTATGGATAGCTTGTTTGAGGTCTCTTTCTCGCCATTAGCCGAAACGGGCAAGGCGCACTCGCGTTGCGGCAAGTGTCGACGATACATGAAATATATACAAGTAAAGCAAATTTTCACACTTACATACATTAACTTAAAATGCAAATATTTCTGTTTATTATTTTAAATTTTTTTTGGCTATTTTTTATTTCTATATATATTTTTAAATTTATTTTTTCATTACTTTAATTTTTTTAATTTTTGTTTTATTTTATTTTTTGTATTTAATTTGTTTTTTTATTTATTTTTTTTGTATTATTATTTTATTTATTTTTTTTGTATTATTATTTTATTTATTTTTATTATTTTTTTATATTTTTAATTTTTAATTTTTTTTATTGATTTTTATATTTTTAAATTTCGTACTTAATTTTTTTTATTAAATTTCTCATTTAATTTTTTAGACAAAACCCGCGCGCTTGCATTGCTCTCAATGTGACGAAACATATTCGTTGCCGAACGGCGGTAATGTTAAAGTCTATCGTGAATTCAAATGTCCGCTGGACGATTTCGAATTGTTGGCATTTACCACCGGCGCCAAGGGACGCTCATATCCATTCTGCCCGTACTGCTACAATCATCCACCTTTCAGGGATATGCCCAAAAATGGCGGTTGCAACTCTTGCACGCATCCCACCTGCCCGCACTCGCTCAATACACTGGGTATATCCAGTTGTGTGGAGTGTGAGCATGGCATACTCGTGCTGGACTGCACATTGGCGCCCAGTTGGAAGTTGGGCTGCAATCGTTGCGATGTCATAATCAACTGTTTCAAGGGCGCCACCAAAGTGTCGGTGGAAGGTTAGCCAGCATTACTTATATAACTTATTTTTACTATAATTGTTAAATTCTCCAGAACAAAAGTGCACGGAATGCGGCGCTCAACTAGTCAATGTAGTATACAAATCGGATAAGACAAAGTTCAAGGACAGCACTGAAGAGAAGAGCGGCTGTGTCTTCTGTTCCAACGATTTTGCGCATCTTGTGGAGAAACATCGCGCGGTCGCATCGCGTCCAGTGAATGTACGTGGTGGCGCGCGTGGTGGTGGGCGTGGTGGTGCTAAAGGTGGACGCGGTGGTGCAGGCGCTGGACGTGGCGGACGTGGACCGCGTCAGCCAAAGGACAAAATGGCCCAATTAGCAGCATATTTCGTTTAATTTAGGCACAACGAGTTGGAGAAGTATGTATATTTATGCATTTTGCAAGAAGTAGCGCGTCGTGTTGCAACTTATGCGGTCTAAGCCAATCAGTAGTTAATGAAATGTACAGTTTTGTCTTGTATGACTTTTTATATATAAATTATACATATATACATACATACATGTAACGTTAACGTATAAGTTCAATGTATACGTACTTGTAATTGCATTTACTAAATAATGAAGAAACTTATATATACATACAAAAAATGCGGCTTGAACTACTTAAATTGTAATAAAATGGATGTAAGAGAGTTAAATACGTAAGTTATGGTAAAAAACGCTGAAAATTTCTTTTATAAGGAGCAGATGATGAAATTAAATAAGAAAGTGAAACAGAAATATACATTCTTTTATTTTATTTTATTTTTTTTTTGTTATTTTTCAAATTTTTTTTTTTTTTATTTTATTTTATTTTTTTTTATTTCTTTGGTTTTATTTTTATTTTATTATCATTTATTTATTTATTTTTTACTTTAATTTGTTTTGTGTTCATTTATTATTTGTTCATGTTTCGCCCTTTAAAAATATTTCCCTTCATAAATAATATTCTCGGTTTTGCATTTTACTAACCGCAAGTTTCATAAAAATGAGCGCACACTCCAATTAATCACCTCACGAAAATAATTGACAGTTTACACAGAAGCCACAGGTTAGCAAGACGCCTACAAAAACAACTCTCCACCCCAAAAATGTAAACATGTTAAAAAGTTAATTTCAAGCTGCATAAATATGCATTTCCAATTTGTTAGTGTTGAACTGTGTTGACGTGCCGCCTACTGAGGGCCACCCCACAGTTGCCTTGAACGAGTCACAGAGAAGTAACCACAAACTTTTCCAAGTAATACTAGTAAATTTGTGTTTATAACTGACATGTGTGGGTGTGTTTATGTAATTGTGTGCATGTGTGGGTGTGTTTATGTAATCAGTGTATGGATTAATGGGTGGGAATTGTGCAGATTGCAACCTTGTAGGGCGCTGTACATGAATGTCAGGTACAATGCATGCACTCTGTAGCCGCATATCCACATGTAGACACATAGGCGGATTTCTTATAGCACAAACATGCATATATGTACATATAAACATATGTACATATATGTGAATGTCATGTTGAACTTGTAACTGAAATTAAAACTTATAACTTTTCGAAAAAAATTTAAGAACTTGATCATTGTTACTTCCCACAATTAATTCTTCTAATGTCAAAGTTAAATTATAAAAAAAGAGGCGAAAAACGCGCTATTTTATAATATGTTGCTTTGCGGGAGCTTAGTAATAGTCGTCCATTGCTGTGAAGTATTTCTGAAAACTTTTTTTAAAACACATATAACTTTGTCACACTCATTGTGGCATACCGGACACTCTCTTCTATAAAGCTATGCGTTTACATACATATATTCACAACAACATTAATTTCAAATTTTAAGAATGCACTAAGCGAGTGTGTAATCACAGATGGTGTATAAACATATCTCCATTGTTGACGTTTTTTTTTTAATTTACGTTGCATTGTTTACATTTATTTATGTGCATCTAGCATTAATGTTGCTAGTAATGACGTCAAATTGGTTTCCGCTAAAGAGATTTATTATATTTAACTTTTGATTTAATTGAATATCTTCTATAGTTAAAGGTTAGTTTTTAAAACAAAACGTGATTGAATAGCGTATATTTACATATTGTTCATTTTTTTACTTTAATTGTGGAAATTACAGTACTATAATAGTAATTGATTTACACTTGCGAACACACTTCTTTTGGCCTTTACTAAAATATTTCAAATATTCCGTTTAGTATTGTAAATGAAATAATTTAACATCGCGCACTATTTAAAAACTTCCCGTTATCCTTTTCGTAACGTTACTTCAATTTAGCATACATACATACCGTGAATAATATTGTATCATTTCATTCTTGCTATTCTGCTGATGCCTGCGACGGTTTACTTGCAATTCGAAAGAGTTTAGCAACGAACCTTATTTGATAACACACTGTAATGGCTAACACACTTGATATTGCCATCAATTTATGCCTGATAATGAATATTTTAACACATTTCATTTAAATTATAAATTGTGTATTAATATTAATGGAACACATGGCTTTTAAAATTGCGGCTCAAATTCGTATGTAAATAATAACGATTAATCGATATGACATTGCCGTTAGGATAGGCGATAATAATAGTAGGTGTGCACGTGCATGCATGAACATATGTGAATTGTTATATTTAAATGTAAATTAAAATACAAAATAAAATAAAAACAATAATATGAAAACAAAATACGCAAAATGTAAAGTAAACAAACTTTAGATTATAAATTTGTTTGTATATAACTACTGGCAATGACAAATACTGATTAAGTTCTTATCAAAACACACGATTTAGTTTTTTACTCACATTTTACTCACACTTAACTTTGCATTTATTCAGCTTTTAATTAGCTAATGTTACGCTTTCTGCTATGATTTTGTTATATTTGCTTAACAATTTACATTTTAACTATTACCTAATTACAATTAAAACCAATTACGTCATTAAGCGCTATAAATTGATTTAATCGCACTTCGTACGAGACCGCTGTTAGTTAACTCCACTCGTGTCATATGGCTTTATGGACATACATACATATGTGGATACATACATATGTAAATTTGTTCTCGGGTCTCGTTTCAATTAATGGCATATAAAAATAAAAAGCGTTACGTTTAAATTTAGCGCAGGCTTTTTTTAAACCAAATGTTATTTGAAAAAAAAAATTATTTTATATGCTTTCACTCTTTCTAGTTACATTGAGCAAGTTGAAAGACACAATCAGCAATGAAAATGTTAATAAATTAAAGAAAATTACATCATCTTATGGAATACAGGGGTGATACTTATTATAAAAAAATCAAAATCTTTTCAGCTGTAATTGCAATAATTATGCGTAAAATTGTTAAGTATATGCATATTTTTGGTTTTTCGATTTTTGAAGATATGTTATACGAGTATGTACGAATATGTAAATAAAAAAATCTCAGCATATCAGCCTTGTGTACTTTCCATTGGTCCGCAACATTGGTGTTTATTTATAATTTTAACATATTTGTCGCTTCCATTATGAAACAATAGCATATATTGTACGCACAAAAATCGCCATTGATAAGTAAACATGCACATATGTAAATATATTTTTTTTTATAATTTTTTAATATTTTTGTGGAGTTTCTCTAGGCCATTTAGAGTCAACGAAAAAACTGTCAATTTCTCTCCTTGCCATGTGGCGAATGACAACTTTTATCTTTACTTTACGCAAATTACGTTTACGAAGACTTTGGCGGATATACCGTAATTATGCTACCAAATGCGTTATAACTGTTAACAAATCAAAATAAGTGAAAATAAACAAAAGTCAGAAATACAAATGCTCATTTAAATAAGCAAAACATTTAATTGTGTTGTAGAAAGAGAAAAACACTATTTTTTTTACAAATTACAAAGAATCATTTGTAGAATTTTCGGCATGAAGTAGTTTAAAATAACATTTTTGAGCAATAAAAACCACATCAAAGGTCAAAAATCTGTTAATAGCTAGCCACAACTACTTCATTTACAATAATTTATTGTTTTTGCTTACTTACAAGCAAATACTAAACTTAAAATGTATTTGCTTACTCATTTCTGCTTGTTCACATTACAAAATCATCCGCAAAGTGACACTTTTTCGGCACAATCGGCACTAATGGCATGCGTCTTCGAAATAGGTCTTTGAAAAAGTAGCGGCGGGCGGTGGTGGGCGCAATGAGAGCGCTCCCGCATAGAATAAAGCAAAGCATTGTTATTTTATTTGCACTTATGAGTAGACAAGCGCTAGCAGCAAGAAGGGCAGCAATGCACACGTTCGGCCATGAGCGGGTGTGTGTAGATATCGACATATGCTGTTTCAGTTAAATATGTATGAAAATTTGAGCAAATTAGAAACATGTAGTTTTATTTGATTTCAAAAAAGTTTACAAAACGTTTTGCTAGTAAAACGTAAACAGTTATCATACATACAAACGAAATGTTTTGACTATTTACAATGCACAGAAATACTACACTAACCCATGACCGTCGGAATAGCTGATTTTGTAAAAATTCTCACGCAAACAAAGCGTAAAACAATAAAAACAAAAGGTGCGTCTTTTTGTGCACAAATTTTCCTCCGAAGTCTTCTAGTTGTTCTGGCTTGACAGGAAACTTTATGCCTTATTGACGTCTTAGCTCATACAGGGGATTGATAAGACCCCACTAAAAGATTTTCAGCACTTTTTTGAGAATACAAAGCTTTTATTTATTCGGAACATAAATTCGGAGAACGGATCTGAGAACTCTGGAGCATATAAGGTTAAGAAACTTTACTTTATCCGACATATACTTAAGTACCGAGGAGGAAACTGAGATGACAAAGACATATAGGATCGAAAACTATATCCAGCCAAGGACTGTCTCCAGAAATAACTAACCTCACTTTACCAGCTCAAGTTTTCTAATAGATTGCAAAGCTCAGCTATTTACAGGTTCGAATCTATCGTACTTTTTATATGTGTTTAGTCAAGTGTGCTCAATGGAAGCCGGCACTAACACAGGCAAACACGCACTAATCAGCAAGTCTAGTTTTGGCGGCAGAGATTCTAAAGCCGATGCGTTACTTGCTAATAAGCCTCTAAAATTGATTTCCACCAAAAAAATGGGAAAACAAAAACTTTCGTCTAAATAATTTGCGCCTCGGCGTGTCAAATAAGCAACAACAATTGCAAAAACATTACAAATTTTGTCAACAACAACAACAAAAGGCGTACTTATGCGCAAAGCGGCTAGTTTGAAAGTCTGAGAAACGCCGTGTTGCCGCCCCAACAGACAAGCGTACAACAACAGAGCCACTTCCAGCAGATATAAAAGCCGTTAAGCAACTGGCAAACGACATTCAGTCACTCGAATTCGCAGTTAAAGGTAGTTAGCTAACGGAAAGTGCTAAAATTCTACGTGTGCGGCAAAAAACGAAGTAAAACGAATAAAAAACATGAAGTGCGCTGTAAGTGTCGAAAGCGAAAGGATACCACTGTGTTCACAAATATAAAGGATTAACTCTAAAAAGTGTACTGGATTTACAAAAATTAACTCGTATTTGTTTTCTTGTGCTTATTTTTCCCTTCCCTGTGCGCCTTCAGCCCTTAATCGCAGCTTTGCTCGCAATTTGCGCCATCACAACTACAACCTATGCCGAAACCGCGTTGGATAGTGAGATAGCAGCGTCCGCGAATGGCGACGAGCAGCTGGAGGAAGCAGCCAGCAGCCTGAATCCGCTGGAGGACACACATAAGCAAGAGAAACGTTACATTGGTGGCGCTTGGGATCCGTATTCGTCGCGTCTCGGACTCGGCTTGGGTAGGCGACACTGGAACTGCGTCTTAAAAATGTTAGAAATTTAATTTTTCTTCTACTTTAAAGATGGCACCTCCGGTTATGGCGGCTATGGTGGTTACGGCAGTTATGCTGGCGCCGCTGGACTAGGTGGACTCAGCGGCTATGGTGGTTACGGCGCTTACGGCGGTTATGGCAACTATGCTGGTTACGGCTCTGCTGGCTATGGTCCTTATGGCGGCTATGGCAGCCCTTATGCATACTACAATGCACGCTTCGGTGGCGGTTATCCTTACTCGCGCTTGGGCTACAATTATCCATCTAACTACTACAGCGGTTACACCAACAGCGTGGTAGGTGGGGGCTTAGGCGGCTATGCTGGTGGTGTAGTGCCGCCCGTAGGTGGTGTTGCTGCCGGCACTGGCTATCAGTATGGACCGGGCATTTCGGGCACAGTCTACTAAAGTCGTAATAACGTAAAACGGACCTTGAGCGTATGCGTTTGTTGCGCGCAAACTCGAACAAGGCTGAATTGATCGCGGAGTACTGCCTAGAATTTCGATTTTTGTAATGCATACTGATTAAATAGAATAAATTAAAAGTATTATTATTTAAAAAAATTGAAGGTTTTTCTTTCTAATTAGAATTTATAGAATAAGAATTCTATAAAAGTCTAAAAAATTTAAATCACGTAGAAAAATTGTTTGAAAAATAAATATAAATAATATTAAAATTAAAAAGAATCGTTTATATGAAAAAAATAATAATGATAAAAATAAAATATTTAAAAATAAAAACTAAACTAGGGTTTAAATACTATTTTTTTGTTTTTTAATAACTTCTAAGTTAAAAAATTTTTTAATAATTTTTCAAAGATTAAAAAAACAGTTAAGCAAAAAAAAAATTATTACAAAAAACTGAGGAATGAATATTATTTTTTTTCTTGGTGAAAAAAAAATGTTTTTTTTTATTTTAAAATTAAATATTTTTCTTAGATAAAAATGTTTCAAAAATTAAAAAAAAATGTGTTTTTCTAAGTTAATATTTTTTCTAAGTAAATATGCATACATTTCTATTTTTTCAGAATTAAAAAACAGAGTTGAGCAATGAATATGACATATTAAATTAAAAAAAAAAAATATTTTTATGCAATGAATAAAAAAATAATGAATTTACTAAGTTAAAAAAATGGTATGAATCTTCTTTTCCAAAAAAAAAATACTAAGGTGAAAAAAATATTTTCAAAGAGAAAAAATTAAAATTTAATAATAATTTATTTTTCAAAGTTAAAAAAAAGTATAGGCTAAAATAAAAAAAAGTTTAAGTAGTTTTAAGTTTTATAAATAATTAAAAAAATAATAAAAAAAAATAATTAAAAAACAAATTGTTAACTAAAACTTTTTTATTGCATAAAACCATTTCTAATTTTTTTTTTTTTTCAAGTTACATTTAAGACAATAATTTTTTTAACGAAAAATAACTACATGATATAATTAAAAGGTCCAGTTAGGTGAGTACATTTTTTTAATGTCCATTGTTTAAAAATATGTTTGTTCATTAATCAGCAGCTCATTTTACAGCCAAATTTCAAAAGTACAGTTATTTCTTTATTGTACCACCGGATATGTCCTTCACAACTCATTGTAAGCCACATTCTTGTCTTTGATTATCCAAAACGAGTCGACAATCTCGCCATTTTTATCATCCGAAACTTGCTCGAAGTACAGATGTGTGCGATTGTGGGCCTTCATGCGCGTGTAGCCATAATCCTATAGCGTGAAAAGATTTATAGCAGAGAAAAACATATAAAAAAATAATTGGAGACATTGAAAGTAGCGCACTCACATTGCTGTGGTAGGCGTTCCAGGCCGGCAACGTCTCGGAGAATGGTTCGCGTTCCTCTTTGCAGCCAGCCGAGCCGGTTATGATCTGTATCGGCGCCTTGGGATTGGTGTAGGGTGCTGCGGTCGAACCATTATACACCTTGAAATCATAAATAGGCCAGAGACGCGTGTAGAAATGCTCGTGCGCGAAGATTTCCACGTCAACGCCATTTTTGTAGAACAAGTCCTCCAAACCGAACCACTTCACCAACGGCAAACCCTGTCTTATGAATGTCTCCAACTTCTCATTGCAATCGTACTCCTTTTCGTCGCTACAGTACATCGGACGATGACCATAGGTTATAATCCAGGGGCGTTCCGCACGATTCTCCGGCTTATTGGCTTCGCGTAAATCATTCTCCAGCCACTCGAATTGTTTGGTAAGCAATTTGAAACCATATTGCAAGAAGTAATAGACCTCGGTGGAGAAGGACACAAAGTGTACGGGACCCAAATCGAAACTGTACCACAGGCTGTCCCTTTCGCCGGGCATGTTGAAGCGCGTTTTGTAATTCGAAAAGTTGCTGCGCATTTAATTTAAATAAATATTTATTGAATTTTTTATTATTTAACAAATATAAATATCAGCAACGCTTTGCACACTCACTATTTCTCCTCATGATTGCCGGGACAAACCATATACGGCACATAGGCCGCAATCGTTTCCACTTGCCGCATAAACTCATCGCCCACACGCGCATTCTCCGTATCCATGTCGTAAGCGAAGTCGCCCACATGTATGATGGCGTCGTACATGCCCTGCTGCGTGTCCTGCTGCAAGCGCGCCAACGACTGCGCATTCTCATTGCCCATATCGCCAAAGATGGCCAAACTCGGTTGCCAGTCGCTGCCTGCCGGCGGCGTGGTGAAACTGAAGCGCGCAGACCAGCCCAAATCACTGCCGCACGAGTATTCATAGCGCGTCTGTGGCTTCAAATCACGCAGCGTTACTTTGTGTATGTATTGTGCGTGCTTCTTCTTGCCGCCATCGACAAAAATACGCGCATTGCCAGTGACGTTAACCAGACTCTTTGCGTCGCTGTAGTTTTCGCCGTACAGCACGACGGACTGGTTGGTGGCATCGCGCGTGGACCAGGTCACAACAATGTCAGCGAGGTTATCTTGTGAAAGAAATTTCATATATGTATGTAAATGATTGGCCATTCGAACTTAAAAGTATGATAAGGTAAATCACAACACTATAAAAGACACATTATTGGCATCTGGTCATGTTAGAAGCATTTTAAGCGTTAAAATAAGTTGGGTTGTTAGAAATTTTTCATAAAGCCAGAAAAGAATTTAAGTCACATCATCACACTACATCACATCACAGCATGTCATATGACATAACATCATATCATCACCAGGTATGCTACAAATCGTAACATAAAAATTTAAGTCACATCATTGCATCACATCATACCATTACATATGACATAACATCATATCATCACCAGGTATGCTACAAATCGTAACATAATGCCATAAATGAAATATAATGGAGAAAATAAAAATAAATAACAGCACTCATAACACATCTTTGATACAACAGCAACAACAACACATGCATTGTATGAAATAATACTCAACTACAAAAAGTATTTATAGCAAAGTCGCACATCACATCACACTTGCTCAAATCATCATATAAAGGTAAATTATATCATAACGAAAAAAAATTACATGTTTTCTGATCAGTTAACTTAGCGTGAAAAAAATAACTGTCTTCAAATGGCCCATCACCGCAAATCGTATAACCTCCCTTCACACCATATGATGTGATACGGACTGCGAACTTTGATTTATAAAAAACCTGGAAAGGACTAGGTGGCATAATTTAAGTGTATGCACATTTTATGCTACTTCAACGACAACAACAATAATAATAAAAACAACATATGAAATATCTTTGATTAAAACAGTTGACTTTGTATGGCAGCCATATGCTATAGTGAGCCGATCTGAACAATTTTTTCGAGAATTGTAATATTTCCTTATAAAAATTCTATACCAAATTTCTTGCCTATAACTTGTCAAATAAAAAAGTTTTCCATGCAAGGACTTGAGCTTGATTGATCAGTTTGTATGGCAGCTATATGCTATAGTGGTCCAATATCGGCGGTTCCGACAAATGAGCAGCTTCTTGTGGAAAAAAGAACGTGTGAAAATTTTCAGATCGATATCTCAAAAACTGTGGGACTACTTCGCATTTTTGCAGCAAATGGACTTGGCTAAATCGGCTCAGTCGCTCACGCTGATCATTTATATATACATATCATTTATATGTACATACAGACGTTTACTTTTGGGTGTGTGATATGTTATAATAATATGAAAATTCTCTAATTTGGATTGATAAGTGGAAAGTAAAATTATTTGGTACAGTCAACCCTTTTTTGAAAAACGATATGCTTTGTAATATGGCTTTTATTTGTTTATAATTGAGATTAAGTATTTTTGAATATTATAAAATAATGTAAATATTTGTAAATATAATATTAAATATTTAGAAAATACAGAGTTACATGTGTAAAATAAGTGAAAAAATAAAAAAAATAATTATATTAAATTTAAAAAATATAATAAATAAAAAAACAAAAAATAGAAAAATTAAAAGAACAAACTATCCGTAAAAACATATAAACATAATAAAACAAAATTTAAAAATTAAAAAAAAAAAATAAAAAAAAATTAAATTTATTTTTTAATAAATAAAAAACGTTAATATGCAAAAGAAGCAAACAAATAAAATAAAAAATTAATAAATGTTATAATAATAAAATCAAGATATGTATATTAAGTAAAAAAATTAAATGCAGTAAAAAAAGAAAAAGTAAAATAAAATAAATAAATAAATTTAACAGTAATAAAATAAATAAATAAATTTAACAGTAATAAAATAAATTTAAGAATTAACAAAATAAAAAAGAAATAATTGCTACAAAAAATACAAAAATAGACAAAAACAAATAACCTAAAAACAAAAAACGATAGTTTAGTTGAAACAATATATGGTAGAGAAAAGTTCATTGCTTTTGCTATAATATTTGCTATATTAGTTTTGGAAAAAATGTTAATTTTTTGAGATGAAAATGTTATTGATGCTGATGAGAGCTTTTTATAATTATTTTAATATTTTCACACTAAAATGTTTTAATTTAATTTTAATTTTTAAATTTTTATAATTATTTTAATTTTTTCACACTAAAATTTAATTTAATTTCAATTTCTTTTTAATTTTTAAATTTTTGAATTTTCGCTTACAAGGCAAATTTTCACACAGCCATCGTTTAATGTTTTTCATTTTTGTATAAAAACGTTTATATAATAATGGAATGCATAATTTACAATATTTAAATATATTTTGATAATTTTTGTCATAAAATGCATGAATATATAATAAAAAAATACAAAAATATGTAATATTTTGAGATTAGAGATTGATTTTGACCAAAGACTTTGCTTTTGCAAAACTCCTTAGCCATTTTTTGGTAACATTCACAGCTTATAACGTTGTTATTATTGTTATTGTTACTTTCCAGGTCTTTTTAAACGCTTATTCCTCGACATAACTGCCATGCTTGTCCTTAATAACCCAGAATGCATCAATAATTTGCCCATCCTTGTCATCGGACACTTGTTCAAAGTACAAATGTGTGCCGTTGTGCGCCTTGAGACGAGTATAACCGAAATCCTGACTATGAAACGCGCTCCACTTGGGCATTACTTTAAAGAAGGGCTCACGCCCCTCCTTATTACCCGCCGAACCGGTTATAATGTGCACAGGCGCACGTGGATTGCGATAAGGCGCGGCCAGTGAGCCATTAAACACTTTGTAATCATAGATAGGCCACAAACGCTCATAGCAATGTTCATGCGCCCATATGGCGACATCGACGCCCTGCTCATAAAACAGTTGCTCCAGCCCGAACATATGCAAGACCGGCAAACCAGCGCGCACAACCGTTTCATGCTTCGAACAGTCATCACCGTTGTCATTACTGCAATACATCGGCCGATGTGCAAAGGTTATTATCCAAGGACGTGTTTTGCGGTTCTCTGGCCGATTCGCGGTCTGTAAGTCACGCACCAGCCACTCGTACTGCGATACTAAACTCTTCAAGCCGTAGTGTAGAAAGTAGTAGAGCTCGGTTGAGAAGGCCACAAAGTGTATCGGACCCAAATCAAAGCTATAGAATAGATTCTCCGTGCCGCCGGGCATGTTAAAGCGTGCGCGATAGTTTGAAAAATTGCTACAGTGTGGCATGGAAATACATGTAAGTGGTAATAATGGATATATTGCTTTGTATAACACTCACTAGGTCTGCTCGTGATTGCCCGCACACACCATATAGGGTACATAAGCAGCTATGGCCTCCACTTGGCGCATGAACTCATCGCCAACGGCGGCATTCTCCGAATGCATATCGTAAGCGAAATCGCCCACATGCAAAATGGCATCGTACATGTCGCGTTGCGTGTCCTGCTGCAAGCGCGGCAAAGATTGCGCATTCTCATTGCCCAAATCGCCGTATATCGCTAGCGTGGGCGACCAATGCGCATGCGTCGGTGGTGTGCGGAACCAAAATTGCGGCGACCAGCCAAGCTTGCTGCCACAATGGTAAATATAACGCTTTTCTGGTTGCAAATCGGACAAGGTCACCTGGTACAGTGAATAGAAAACATATTTAAAATGGCACAGTAGAGACAATTAATGTCAAAACAATTATGTACTTACACGATGTATGTATTGTGCGCTGTGCGCGCTGCCGCCATCCACAAACTTTTTTGGTGGCTCTGTTGCCTTTTGCACAAACTCAAACGTGTCAAGGCCATATTCGCAGATGGACGCTTTAGTATCGTCGCGCGTAGACCAAGTCACAACGATGTCGCGTGTGGTTTCTTTAAAAACAAAATATTTGCAAAAAGTGTGTTTGATATTTACGTAATAAGTTTAATGTACTCGAAAACTAAGAAACGCTGAAATCGTACCGAGCAGAACGTTATATACTAACGGAAATCATAAGAATTTAAGTATAGTAACATGTGCCGAGACTAAATTTTTTTTAATTATTTTTATTATCGGACATCATATCGTTACTGAAAAGTATGGACCGACTGGAGACCTTATAAAGTATATAATAAATTCTAGATAAGAAGGGGTTTAACCTGCTACAGTATCAAGAACGAAGCTGCGCAAGGGTCAGTCTCGTTTCTCGCGGCATCTCGAGCTTAATGTATGCGATGGATGGTGGTGGAGTCGGTGAAGGTGTTGATGGCTCCACTGTGAATGGCGGTCAGTCCTTGTCGGAAGTTAGTGAGTCCATTTAGTCATATCTGTCCATCTGTTCGTATGTTCATACGCCAACTAGCACCTCAGTTTTGAGATATCCCTTATAAAGCCAATAAATTGTTGAAAATCATATTTATTTTTTCAGGAGGAAACGTTTATTCAATATTTGAATAAATTTAATTTTTTTTTTACAAAATATTCACTAAACCACATACCACTGACACTTAAAGAATTTATCATACAGATATTTTTCTAAAACAATTGTTCACACAAAATGTATACTTAAATTGTAAAAGTGGTACAAACACCTTCATGTCGTGTATGTTCCAATAAGGTTATGCTTATAAGAATATAATCGATATTATATAAAATAAAAAGGGTAACATTTAAAATAAACAGAGATTCGCTATAATTTGCTAGGTACAATGTTTCGTATTTCAGTTAATACTGTTAAAAGCCGATTCTTTTAAAACAAAAAGTGGAATGTTAATTTTTGTGTATTGTGTCCAGGGCTGCATCGCAAATAATACATTAAAAAATTATAATAATACATTTTTTAAATTTCTTAAAATATTCTTTACTTTCGAAAATCTTAAATAAAATTATTTTCAAAAAAAAAATTTAAAAATTGAATTTTTAATTTCAAATATTTTTAAATTCTCAAAACTATAAATAAAAATTGGAAATTTGAAAATTAAGTTTTTAAAATTTCAATTTTTAAATTTTAACATTTTTAAATTCTCAAAACTGGAATAAAAATTAATAATTTGAAATTTTTTGAAGATGAAACATTTTAAAATTAATTTTTGAAATTTTATTTAAAAAAAATTAATTCTTTGAAAATTAAAAATTTCTAATTTTTTTAAATTGGAATTTTTAATTTCAAATATTTTTAAATTCTCAAAATTGTTATGAAAATTTAAAAATTTAATTCCATTTAATTCATTTTTTTAGTTATAATATTTGCAACCCTGATTGTATCTCTCAAATGCTGTGTTGATAAAAATATTCTATAATATTTTTTGTGCTTTCTATGTACTATTTGTGCTTAAGTATTTTAATATACGAGCTTTGTGCAGCCCCGCTTCTTCTACGTCCACTTTGACGTATTCTCCGCACACTAAATGCTTAAAACCATGTCACACACCCCCACATTAAACATAACTGCCGTGTTTGTCTTTTATTATCCAAAATGCATCGATGATGGCACCATTTTTATCGTCGGACACTTGCTCGAAATACAAGTGTGTGCGATTATAGGCCTTCATGCGCGTATAACCGTAGTCCTGCGAATGCGCAAAACAATAAAAATGCAAACAAGTTCAATTTCATACACTACCCACCTGACTGTGAAAGGCGCTCCATTCAGGCGTATCTTTTTCGAATGGCTCACGTCCCTCTTTACAACCGGCTGAACCCGTTATCAAATGCACGGGCGCGCATGGATTGCGATAAGGCTCGGCCAGCGAACCATTACACACTTTATAATCATAAATAGGCCAAGATCGTTCATAGGAATGCTCGTGCGCCCATATTTCTACATCGACACCTTGCTCATAGAAAAGTTCTTCCAGGCCGAACATGTGAAAGAAGGGCCAACCGACGCGCGTGAGTGTCTCTGCATGCGTGCAGTCGTCACCGTTGCCATTGCTACAGTACATTGGTCGGTGGCCATAGACAATTATCCATGGGCGGCGAGCACGATTCTCTGGCCTATTGGCCTCTTGCAGATCATTCACCAGCCATTCGTATTGAAAAACGAGTGTTTTTAGGCCGTAATTAAGAAAATAATACATTTCAGTGGAGATGCCAATAAAATGCACGGGCCCTAAATTAAAGCTATAAAATAGATTCTCTGTGCCACCCGGCATGCTGAAGCGTGCGCGATAGTTCGAGAAATTGCTGGAAGCACATATTTTTATAATATAATTTTTTTTCCTAATATTTTTGCTACTCACTACTTCTCTTCGTGATTGCCCGGCACCACCATGTATGGCACATAGGCCGCAATGGTTTCTACTTGACGCATAAATTCATCACCTACCCGCGCGTCATCGGTATTCATATCGTAAGCAAAATCACCGACGTGTATTATAGCATCATACATGTCGCGCTGCGTATCCTGCTGCAGACGCGCCAACGATTGCGCATTCTCATTACCCATATCACCGTACAGCGCAATAGTGGGTGACCAGTCGTCACCGGCGGGCACAGTGCGAAATTCGAAACGCGGCGACCAACCCAATTGACCACCACAGTGATAGACGTACGTTTGGTTTGGCACAAGATTCAGTAACGAGACCTATTTTGTTCACAATTTGAAAGCGGAAACCGAAAAAAAAAATATTTGGTTTATCAAATGCAAACAAATTATACACAAGACAACAAAAACAATGCAATGTAAAGCAGCTGAGTAAGTGACGCTAAACGCGTTTATGCACGCAAGGTCACACAAAGTGACCAAACTGCAGCACTTTCACTACGCTCATCTACTTTGATAGAAAATGTTTGGAACAGCAAATATCAAAAATGTCAGTAGTAACTTTACCCTATGTATGTATTGTGACTTTTTCTTATCCCCACCATCCACAAATTGCTGGGAAGTGCCATTGGCGCGTTGCGTAAAGCCAATGAAACCGTATTCGACAATGGATTCGATGGCATCGTCGCGTGTGGACCAAGTTACCACAACTTCATTAGACTTTTCTGTAAATACAGTAGTGCAAACAGAGAAGACATGATTGCTTGTGCAACAAAGAAATTTTAAAATATTGATTGTGTTAATAAAAGTTTGCGAATTTCTATAATCCAAACATATATTTCTTCAAATTATCATTTAACTGCATTTTAATAAATAAAGGAAACGAGTAACGATAACTTTTTAAATGCATATTGCTTTTTGTTATATTATATTGCATTGTTCCTTTTAAATGTTGGTCATTGCTATTGTTTTCTTATCTTTGTTTGCACTCGAATAGTAAATAGAGGCCCGCCATATGGCATACGCCCGCTTATCAGCCACAGGCCACATAGTGTAAGCAATAAAAAACGCTTCAAATTACGAATTTGCGTCAAGTGTAAATAACTAATTTAAAAAACTGGGTTACAAACATCATATCATGTTCCTGAATGATGTGTATAATATTCCTTTGTGAGTAATATAATGTATAGTATTTTGATTTTGCTGAATTGCAAAGCTTTCAAAAAAGCAAACAATGCACTATTTTTAAATTCAGATTTTCTTTATTATTTAGTGATAAGACTGATGATGATGATAGTACAATTACACTAAAAATTACTTATGAAAAATACCAACACATCAAGATAAAAGCACTGAAAAATACACCGTGTTTATGCCTTCCAAACAATACAAAAAATAGCGTAAACAAAATCGCTTACAATTGTTATCACAGGTGAAATGTTAAATAAATGCAACGGAATAATTGAAAAGGTGAATACCTAGCTTAATTAAATAAAATTTTATTTTATATGAATGTATTCGTACATATGTATGTATGTGAAACACTTGTAAATGATTAGTCACTATTGCAATTTTCACAATTTTCCTTATTTATTTATACATGTATAAATTATTATTAAAATCCCAACTTTTTTAAGAATATGCCAGAAAAATATATGACATATGTATGTTTGTATGTACATGTATATGTACAATACAATGTATTTATTTGCACAATCTTTTACCTTCATTTAGATCCTAAGATAATTGTCATGTTTGCACTTACCACCAAAGGCCAAATGCACTTGCTCCGGCTGATAGTGGTATACTTTGCCCACAGTATCCGCAATGGTATTAATCTTCTCCAGCTTTTGCGCAGTAACACTCGCTAGCAAAGCGAATAAAACGTATAGTAACGAACGCATTGCGTTCTATAATTTTGGATAGCAGTGCAGAAAGTTAATTTATTTGCGCACTATATATTATTTATTCTGATTAAAATCTCGTTCACAAAAGTTCCAGAGAAAACACAACTAAACTATTTCAAATCCAATAGCGAAATAAAATCACATAAACATACGAGAACAAATGACAGTCATAATAAAAGTCAACTTTCACGCAGTGTTGTATTTTTATATGTTTCAATGTTACGTTACTTACGTCTTAAGCAAACGTAATAAATGGCAAACATATATATTAAAAAAAAAAAAAACAACTGTAACTATATTAATGAAACAAATTTAATTTCATAATTCAGTTACATTTATTTTACACATATACATAATAATAAACATATATTTAAATCAATTCATATTTGGTTTTAGTTAAATTTTTGATGTAGGCGCTCCAAAGACTCCACAATACCGGTATTATGCTTTGCTGAGGTCTCCAACAGCTCCCATTCATATTTTATCCCTACTAATTTTAGACCATCTACTATTTCTGCTGCACTTAGTTTGTCATCCATATCCTGCTTATTCGCCAATACCAGTAGGAATAGTTCTTCGGGTATAACAGCCTTTTGAAGTGTTTCGTGTAGCACTTTTGACGCCAGTTCTAACCGCTTTTTTCCAGCTGCTGCATCCAATACGAATATTATACCATTCGCATTTTCAGTTAGAAAGTGCTTCCATAATGCCCTTAATCTACATTGACCTCCAAGATCCCATAAAGAGAAGCTCAAATCCTTATACCTTACTTCCTCTAAATTAAAACCGATTGTTGGTTGGGATAAAGTAAAGTTTCTACCTAATAAACTGTTGAAAATTGCAGTTTTTCCAGCGTCATTTAATCCCAAGAGATAAATTTGAGTTGGGCTTTCCTCTTTCGGCAATTTCGATGCCGACACCATTGTTAAAATATATAATAAACTGTACAAACACAAGATTTTACTTTTACTTAGCATTTTTCGAGTCTAAAGGCATAAATCAGAATATACTTATACTAAAGAAATCAGTATAGGCATCCAAGTCATAAAAGTCATGCGCAGTGGAATTTTATATAGCGTCTAGATAGGTTGTTATATTTTATGGCAAACTTGTCACTTTTGACATTAATCTGTTAAATTAAGGCGGGTTCATTATACGGACTCTAAAATCTTTTATAGCGTATAATTAAAATAAGCTTGCTATGAATATTATCAATAACGTTAACGGAAGCACTTTAAAGCAAAAATACCATATCAGAATGAAATCTTGAATAACCATTTAGTAAAAGCTTTTACATACAATATATGAAATCTAATATAAATGATGAAATCAATGGCAACGCAGTTAAAATGTATCAATTAGAAAACCAGTGGCTTCCAAAATATAGCCTGTCAAATGTTTTGTTTTGGTTTTTAGGGAAAACAATAGAATATCTTCCACCAATTGGTTTTTTGATTTTATTTCTAAATAGCACTTCATTGATTTTGATATTATTTATACGTGACTATATATTTTAAACATGAGCAGCAATACCAGCAGCGTGCGGGCATTACCACAATCGAAGGAAGCACTATTGAAATCATACAACACACGTCTTAAGGAGGATGTACGTAGCATGCTGGAGAATTTCGAAGGTAAATCAGATTTGAAACTCAAATTTGCACACAATTAAAACAATTTATTTGATAATGTTGCACTAAGTCTCTTGCCCCGGTTATGCGTAAGCATTTGCTGTAATTGTTGTAAGCCGTCGCTTAAACCCATACCATTGATGGCGCAACACTCTTGAATAGCCCACTGTTGTGTTAATGTCTGCAACTGCAGTATTGTGACCAACTGTTCAGCTCCCAGGGCGCCTGGCAAATCTTGTTTATTAGCATATAAAAGGTAGACAGCTTCGGTCAGTTCCGGGCGACACCACAACCAACGTAGCTCATCCAAAGCTCGTGGCAAGCGACGCATATCCGTTGCGTCAATCACAAAGATAATTGCACGCGTATTATGATTATAATGTTGCCACAATGTACGTGTACGTGGTCGATCGCCACTAACGTCCCAAATATTTAACAACATTTTACCACAACGCACATTTTCCACATTGAAGCCAACGGTAGGTACCGGCTCAACGTTCCGTTCCAATTTCAATTGATATAGAATGGTTGTTTTGCCAGCATTATCCAATCCTAGCATGCCAACACGCAACTCCGGTTCAGTTTTTGGGAACCAACGTGCAAATAAATGCGTTAAACGACCACCCATTTGATGGTTATTGCAGAAAAGTCCGGCGTTGAATAATTATGCCTGCTTACTGTGCAATGGCTTGTGAATGCGAAACAAGTGTTATATTTCTGTGGTAGGGTAGTATATGGTTATAAACAACTGTGTTGAGGTTGATGATGTACGCACATACATATAATTTTTAATGTACATTATACCAATAAACAGCTGTTGCAAAAGTCACATATATGTAAACTGTAGTATATGATAAGATGGAATGTTATTGATATATTACTGTAGTATTGGTATATACAGTAACGGAGCATATACTCGTTACAACTTCGTTAATTTTACATTGATAAACCTGCCAATGTTTTTCTTTCAGAGATCATCAAACTAGCACGCGGTGAAGGCGATTCTCAAATTTCTAAAACGACACAATGTGAGCAGGACACTTATGAAATGCAAGTGCGCGCTGCGAATATCGGTAAGCACGTAAGCATATTACCATAAATAAGTAACAGTACACAAAACTAAAAATTAATTAACACGATAATTTAAATAATTTGTGTTATAATTACTACTTTCTTGCTTTCAGTACGCGCCGGAGAGTCACTCATGAAACTTGTATCAGATATTAAACAGTATTTAATATTAAACGATTTTCACTCCGTCAACGAGGCGATTACCAACAACTCACAGTTATTCCGTTCGAAACAAATGGAATGCGATAAGAAACTTATGAAATTACGCGATGAAATGGCAATGGATTTGTATGATCTCGAAGAGGAATATTATACTAGCATATTTAAATGAAAATAAAGTAATATTTAAGTGCAAAATACAAACTATTATTAATTACCATACAAAAATATTAAATTGAAAAATATCAACAATATTAACTAGCAAACTATGACTCGTCATTGCTTTCATCGTCCACATATTCGAAATTCTGTTTGCGTATGCAGTAATGTGCTGGTGTATCTTTGTTGGGGCTAATCTTTTCTGGTGGCAATGGTTTGCCGGAATCAGCCGGACGCAATCTGCTGTATACAATTATTTTTTTTATATTTTGTTATTATGTAGCTTTTCTATATTAACTACGTTTTCACCTTTTTTTCGGAAAACGACCCCCGCCAGGTACACTGCAAAATCCACGCAAATATTCGGGTAGACTTGGAGGTTCCATAGTGCCATATGTTATACCGAATATGTGTGCTGGATATACAGCAGAAGCGAGCACTTTTAAATTGAAGGGACTCGGCAAAGGCGAATAATGTATTTCGAAGTAGTTATTCGATTTATCTTTTTTGCGTTTATCCATAGTTAACTTTACAGTAACTAATATTTCGGAATTATGACAGCTGTAATTAAGGAAAATTATTAAATAATAATTTTTGAATTACAACAAATATACTGTTTCGCGCACTCCTCCTTATTTGGCGCATGCTCAACGAATATGCGTGCCATTTCAGGGTCCATCTGGAAGTGCTCCAGGCACAAAAAATGTCCATTATAATTAAGGAAAGCGTCATTGAGATGAACTAAACCACGCAGCTGGTTTCCCAACTCAGCTACAAATTCTTCGCTACCAAAAGGCTCCAACAGCAGTTGAATTTTGATAATTACTTTGCTTTTACTAAAAAATACTAATACACATTTTAAATTTTAAATATAGCTGGGTATTAAATGGATAGATATATTTACTGTAGCAATCGGTCCAATTCATCTATGATGTCATTCAACTCATTGGGGTTACATGGGATTAGTGCACGCTTTAAGTCCATGTATAATTTGTCAACACCAGTGTTAATACACGACACGAACACATCGTTAAGTAAAATTTGGCGTAAAAAAACACATGCGCCAGCGTACAAGTGTGTAATTTTTCCCTCTATAAAAGCATGGCATATAAACTCATATTGTTATAAATCACAAAATAAAGCTGAGTGTTTCAGCAAATAAAAACCTTTCTGTATGAGCACCATCATATTGCGTGTTGCTGAAGCTTCTTCGAACACAAAAACTTTAACGCGCTTTTCATCACTGAGATGCAGGATATGTGGATTTTTTGTAGGATCCAAATAGACGAAGTTATCATCTGTTAGTATCTACATGTTTAATAAATATACATAAGTTCAGAAGATATGCGATAAAATCATAATTCTGTGCAGACCTGCTCTTTATTTGTGTTGAAGTGGATCTTCATTCGCCAAGCAATCGCTTTACTTGTATAAATTTTAGGTACCCTTTTCGGCAGTAGCAGTTGATTCAAGCCATATAGACGTGTAATAAACACTTTCTGTGTAGGCTTTAAGTAAATGCATTATTAAATTGGAAGTTAATTACATATAAAAGTACTAGTACTCACGTTATAGACTTTTGGCATATCATCAAATAGAAAGTCCTCGCCATATTCAAGAAATTTCATTTTTATTGAATTTTATATAAACTAATTGACTCATTCAAATAAAACAACAACAAGAAAAATTAATGAACAATTGCAATTGTTTAAATAAACCCGCCTAGATCACAGCAAGCGAAAACCTTTTGCAGCTGTTTTGGAAAGAGGAACCAGAGAACGTAAATCATAAAAAATACGTTCCTTGCAGTACTCAAACAGTTTGAAAAACAGTGTACGCATATAACAGAATAAATAAATTGTAATTTAATTCATTTTATTTATTACTATGTCGCCAACTTAAAAAAAAAAAATAATAATAATAATAAAAAATTATTAATATAGGCTAGGTAATTTTTTTTGTTTATATTGTAATAACAACAAGTCATTGCGAGTGTTTCATTTGTAAGAAGAAGAATCTTCCTAATGGCACTCGGTTATCTCAGCTGGGTGGTGTATTTATGTTGAATTGTTTAATAAATACATTTTCTTGAATAAAAGTATATTGTTAATAAATTGTAAATAATAAATTATTGTAGATTGTTATTCTACCTTTAACAATTACCCGAGAAATAATGAACTTCCTGCGGCAAACAATCAGTGTTACGAAACAGTTGTCACAAAAAGGTTTGTGGATAACACATGGGCTTTTAGTTGCAAAATATTAGTTTTAATCATATCAACAAATCTGCTTTTTCTTTAGTGCTCAATGGCAACATATTGCAGTCTATCCAAAGTGGCAGCCTGTTCGAGCCGACCTATCGTATGGCGTCCTTAAACCAAATGCACCGCACTGGTCCACATTATAAAACGCGTCCACCACGACAACCACTTGATGGCAAACCTTTCGCGAAAGGTGTTGTCCTTAAGACACTCATCAAAAAACCGAAGAAACCTAATTCCGCTAATCGGAAATGCGTGCTCGTGCGCTTATCTACCGGTAAAGAAATGCTCGCTTATATACCCGGCGAGGGACACAACTTACAAGAGCACAACATTGTGTTATGCCGTGTAGGCCGGTGTCAAGATGTGCCTGGTGTGAAATTGAAATGCGTACGCGGCGTATATGATTTGGCGCACGTTATCAAAAAGTGAAGAAAAGTGGTGGAACCTATTTTCCTTATTTTCCTTTTAAATGTGACGATATGTATATGAAATAAAATATCCTTTAACAAAATAAACATGGTCACACTTCTTGTAAAAATATGTATATAAACGTATATTTTTATGTATCTTCAACCCTTTTTTCGAGCAATATATGTATGCTCAGTGGATGAGTTAGCGTTTTTCGCGCATCACTATTTTCCTTTTATTGTTTACCTATTTTCCTTAGGCGGCTGCTTTTTTCGTAGGGGTAAATCACTATTTACGTATGGCACGCGTTGATTTTAATTTTCGAGGGATTTATTTACCGCGCGTGCTAAGCATGCGATCCAGTTGATGGGGACGGAGGATTGAGCGGCAATTAAAACGATGATGGGGCACATTTTTGAATTGGACTCTAAATAAAATAATTACAGTGATAACGAAGCGAAAAAAGCGTAATGTGTTCAATAAATGCTGAATGAGATGACTTAGGACACAGCATCCTTCGGAATGTATGCAAATTAAAGAATTTTATGTTAGTCTCAACGACCATGTTAACCTAAAACTATATTTTACCAACAAAATGATCATAAACTTATGTTTGCCAGCTCCTATAAGTTTCGGGCACACCTGTAATAAATTACCACCTTTTCAATTATTATCATTTCAATATCAATCGCGGGCGATATTCGTTGTGACCATTAAATACCTAACGTTAATCCATACTTTTTCTGCAACTACAACGTACATACGTATACATTTACGCATTAAGTATTTTGTGTACGTGCAGAGATTATTGACCATTGGTTACCATACTGACGTCCAGTATTGTTTGGCATTGTTTGTCTGACCCTTTGTGCACAAATGTTGCAATGACAAGCGGAAAAAGGGCCAACTGATTAAAATCTTTTGTGTGTGGGTGTGCAGCATAATATGCATGTACGATTTCATATTGTATATTGTATATTGTTAAAGAATATATGCGTACTTACATACAATGTTATAGATTTATATGCGGTTGACGGCTAGAAATGCAACTGCTTCATAAATTGCAAACTTTGCAAAGTGGACACTGCACATTGATTCCAAAACACTACAACAAACTTCTACTTTTTAACACATTTAGCAATAACTACAACTAATGTTAATTGGAGCTAAAGAAACGTATATTTCCGATTTTAATATCCGCTTTGTTGCTTCTCACTGTTTCCGCTGCTTAACTGAATATTCTACAATTTTAGTTACGGATGTGCGATAATCGATTGCTGTTGTCTTTTGTCGATTAGTAATTAACTATACTAACGTTACAGAAATTATATATTATGTGTTAGTATCATTTCTATTATTTTTATTATATACATACATACATATATTTATGTATATGAATTAGTAGGCGCTACATACTCACCTACGTACATACATATGCTACTTCTGCCATAACAAAGATCGATCAGTTTTGCGATTAAATCTGTACAAAATAAATTCTATTGTAATATTTGTAGGCACGAATTCGTCAAAATAGGGACATATGGCGGATTATTTATATATTTTTGTCATTATTCTATATATAAAAAATAGTAATCGTTTCGGCATGTTGCTCACCCAAATTACCACCTGCCGTTTTGGGGTGATTTTTGACGCATTTGTGCATACCACAAGAAATTGTAACCCGTTGTTGGCCACGCGTATGCCACAGGCCTTTTTTCATTGGAACCAAACAGGAAAATGGTATTTTTCTACGTTACACTTTTGCACGTAAGTACTTATTTGATTAAGCGTTTTATTTTGATATTCTAATTATTTTTTACTTTTCCAATTTGTGTTAAAAATAATACTATTTATTGCAATTATTATGAAATAATATAAGCGCATACTTTTATATGCACTTTTTAATTTTATAACGTATTCTTTATGTTAACCAATTTGAATACCGTTTAAAACATCAATTATCGATATACACCACATCACTAATGCCGAGTGACCGGAACTAGTTTTCGTTCGTTGAAGTACTTTCAAGTGTTCGTCATGTAGCACAATTTAATAATTGAATTTCGGTGTTTAAACAACAATTTGTGTGAAATAGTTTAAAGAAGTGTAGAGTTTAGTAATTTATGCAACTTTTGTTGCTATTTGCGGTAGTGTAAATAAATGTAGTGTCGTGTAATATGATAGTGAAAATCTCGTGCTAGTGGGTGGTGGTGAGGTGTGTTTCAAATGTGAAAAGTGTTAAATAAAGTGCATATATAGTTGTAAAATAGTGTTTTCTTCAAAAAGTGGCCTCATTGCATTTGTAAATGCATGAAATAATCATCAAAAATCTTTTATTAATAAAATACGAAATGTATAAAAAGATCCTTGCATTTTAGCTTGCCAAATGTGTTCGCAAAATGGCGGTGCTCGTGTATTTGCAAGCAAACGGTTACAGAAGCAACAATCAAGGAAAGTTTCAAAGCCACTTAACGTAAGTATGCAAATTGGCAATATGGCTGCAAAATGTAGCAATTTCACAAGCAACGTAATAATTTACCATGTTTATTATTTAAAGCTTTCAAATTGATGCATGCATTTATCAATTGCTTTTGAAATGTGATAATTTCACAAGCAATGTATTATTTCACCGTATTTATTTATATTAAAGCTTGAAAATAGATATTTATATAAGTTGCAAAAGTTTATAAATAATAATAAAAATAAAAAAATAATAATAAAAAATAGTAATAAATAATAAAAAAAATAATAATAATGAAACTTAATACTACTCTTGTAAATATTTTATTTTTATTTACCAATACTTTATTACGCTTCTACTTTTACTAATAAGGCGCAATTATATATGCAGAAAATTCTACGTTTGTAAAATACATATCCGGTTTATAGAATTTACTTACAATTTGCAAAATATTTAGACATTATAGATACACATTTGTCATATCAAAGGCAAATCTTTACGCCACAATAAATAAGGTATCATCTGCACAACGTCTCGACTTCTTTATGGAGTTATAACTTGTTGTCGTACATATTGTACATTTTGCCTTCATTATGGTATTATTTACAATCATTATTTTGTGGCCTTTTTTTCTTTGCTCGATACTCTCTCTTTATGCTTGCCGTACAATTTGCGGATTACCGCATTCATAGATTTGGTTTGAGAGCAATGTTTCAACGTTTGCAGACAAATGTGTATTGTTAGGCAGTCATGCGCAACAGTAAGGAAATTATTTCTTGGCTCAAGACAATTTTTTGCTTTGAAATTCGTACTTTTTGTTTTGCTTTGTTTTGTTTTGGGAGCATCACTTGACCTAACCAAGGATTTGAAGTTATAAACCACAAAGTGGTTAATTGGCATTTCGTCGGCTTTAAGCTACAAAATACTTGCTAATGAGGTACGGAGTTATGAATGGGCATGTATGGTAGATGAGTGGTGTACAGGACGTACTTATACAAATGTAAGAAAATGTTTCCGGTCTTTGAAAGGAAGAGATTAAAAAATTGTATGTTTAAGTAATATTTTAAGACAGAAGACGCTGATTTTTAAAAGAATATTATTATTTGCATTAGATATAGACTATGCAAAGAAAAATTAGGACTTTGGTTACACCGAAGCTATAATACCCTTCACAAATAAAAAAGTTTTCAATACAAATATTAGATCTTGATCACTTAGTTTGTATGACAGCTACATTTGTATATGCTATAGTAGTACGAAATCGGCGGTTTCGACATTTTTTTCGCGTTTACATCAAAAATGAGGAACTAGCTGGCGTATATACAGATGTTGGCCATTTATATATGTACATATATACATGTACATACATTTTCTATGGTCACCGCTGCGGTTCGTCATTCCAGGTATTCAGACATAAACATTTTTCCCACCTTCGAAACTAGCCGAAGGGTTTATCTGGCAGTATGTATACATGTTTAATTACAAAGCTGGCCAGAACCCCACTCTACACTTCATAAATTAGTGAACCCATGCACCCATCTTATGTTCAAACCTACAAGGGTAGGGAAATTTAAGCCGTAGAGAAGCACAAATGCTAAAACTAAAGTAATGATAAAATCAATTCACTTGCATTAAATTGACGGTGTTTGTAAGGGATGTATGTAGGATGTATGACATTTAGAAACGTAACCCTTTGCAAATTGCAACTTCTTTAATTTACACAACGTCGAAATTTTGCAGTATCAATGTTAGGTACAAAGCTTAATGACCTTTTAGACACAGCTGGCCAAATTTCGCATCAGAAAGTGATCACAAAAAGTATATATGTTCATATTCTACTTGGATTAAATCGAAAACAAAAAAACTAGTTTCATTAAATAAAGTATAGGGGTTGCATGACGCTTACGCCATCGCGCTCTATTAAATGTTCTAATTTTGTGAAATTCACTTTCGATCTTTCTTACTTCGCGCTGATTGGCTGTTTGTTGTTGTTTATGCTTAAGAAGACGTTAGGGGAGGAATTGTTGTGTGTTTACGCATGATTTTCCTTCCAGCCTGGATATGACGTCGGACATATTTTGTAAGATTGTTATGTAAAAATGGCGTCATATGCGGCAAGAATGTTCGGATAGTTAAATGGGGTTGATATTGATTTTTGTGTATGTGAGTACATTTAAATTACGCAGCTTACTGCCTGCCATAGACATTTTTGTTTAGCGCCTCTACTCTTTTGGAACGAATTTAGGTGATTTTAAAACACCGTTGTTACTGCGCTGATTTATCTAGTTCCTAGTTCTGAGGTGGATTATTTCGTACAATTTATTTAAAAGAAGAAATACCTGTTTCATTGCTAGCAATCTGTTTGCACCTAATCTGAATGTCGGGGCGTAAAGGTGTAGTCGGGAATGAGCTGGCCGACGAACTAGCCTACTCTGCGATGGCTTCCAAGATGATGGGACCAAAACCATGCATTGCGGTGGTGTCCCACACCATAAAGGAGTTGCTCCGCATGAAGGAGAGAATGGGGAGGAAACGGCACTGGCAGCAGGCAACAGGAATGCGCCATGCTAAACTGCTATTGAGAGGTTACCACCTAGCAAGGTTTCGGGATATGACTAACCTCCCCCGGGACAAATTCGGTCTTCTTGTCGCGCTCTGTACTAGGCACTGCAGGCTCTTGTCTAACATAGGCATTCATCTTGTGCAAACTGCCGGTTTGCGACATGGAATCGGAAACTCCAGAACAGCTGATTCAAGATTGTCCAGCAATTTGTAGAAGCAGGCTCAAGAGCCTTGGATCACATTATCTCCATCGCGCCATACCAGCTCCTGGACTTGTTCAGAGTGCTGGACCTTTATATCCATATGTCATATAGAAGAAGGCACAATAGACCATAGGTCGCAGTGCAAAACCTCAGATCTCTCGGTAGCGAAATATAGAAGCGCGAACCTGGAAGAATCGCATTAACTTGCTAAAGGGAGTATGACCGGGGAAAAAAGGGGTCAACCAGACTGTCATCCACCTTTTTAAAAATTTTTTAATCAATAATTTTAAAATTGAAAAAAAAAAAATCGAAAATAATCAGAGGTATCGTGATTGTTAGACTGAAGTCTGAAAAGTAGTACGCATCTTTTTCGTTAAGCTATTCGAAATGGATCACCGCTGCAGTATTCTTGAAAACTATTTGGAGAACCATGAATGCTGTTGCACAACATCAACATCAATTATTTTTAGTCTGTTTCGGAATCCAACCCTCTCTTTCACAAATAAATTGTGTATAAAATATCATCGAATCTTCAACTTGGATATACTTTTAGTTGTTTTGAAACAATTATTTCACAAAAACAATAAAAAAACTCCCTCTCGTTAAAGACAATAAACCGTAAACCTCCAACGTTGATCCACCGTTTGCCCACCTACTATGTAAATATGTCTGCATGTATGAATTTGCGGAAGTGTCAATTTGTTTTGCCTCAACTGACTTGCTACTTTCTTACGCCTCAGCTTTGTGTGTTTATTGTTGAGGAAAAAACGAACAAAACTGCATATTTCATGTGTATCATAACTGAAAGATCTTCATACTATACCTTTTCATAGGCGAGCAACGCCCACTTGGCCAACAGTCAAAGGAAGAGTGTGCCTTCGCTGTAGATTAGATGGGTAATAGGAAAGTAGTAATTGTCATTTCAACTGATTTTTGGCATTTTGCATGGCTCATTCGTTATGATGGACTGTCAGAAAGTCTATTGTGTACCGTTATACTCAGCATAATGCGTATGGTTGAAATGTAGAATTAGATTTATACCATGAATAAGGTCTATTACGTTTGTCTTGAAGTTGCCATGAAGCCCGTAACATACAGAATATATAGATATAAAGTATATAAATACATAGGTATATATGTATGTATGTAAATGATCAGCGTGAGAGCTGAGTCAATTAAGTCATGTCCGTCTGTATATACGAAGTTTTTTAGATATCGATCTGCACACGTTTTTTTTTTCTTAAGAAGCTGCTCATTTGTCAGACTCGCCGATATCGGACCACTATAGCATATAGCTGCCATACAAACTGGTCTTTCAAAGTCAAGTCTTTGTAAGGAAAACTTTTTTTATTTGACAAAAAATCTTCATGAAATTTGGCATTTATTGTTATCCAAAACAGCGATATTATCTTCGAAAAAATTGTTTAGTTCGGATCAGTATAGCATATAGTTGCCATACAAGCTAACCGATCAAAATCAAGATAAAGATCTTTTTATAACCTTTTATCCTTTAAGAAGTGCACATATGAAGGCTATTATAGTTCGGTACAGTCACAATTAACGTTTTTACTTGCTTCGTATAAATTCGTATGGTAAAGTTGAAGTCCTTTTTGTTAGATATTTTAACAACTAATACACATACATATGTACATATGTCTGTCTGTATCAACATATAAATTTATATGCATTTATATATGTATGTATGTATGTGTAACGCGGTCCATATATATTTATGAATAAATTTCAATTGAAAGCATATATAATTTATTTCAATTTCTCGCTTTATTAGCTGTCAATTGTTATAGACCCATCACAACTGCAAATATTCCGCGTATTTCATTTATGTATATATGTACTTACATACACATACATATATGTACATATGTATGTATTATGTAGTCAGCAGCAAGCACTTCATATAAATTCCTATAATCTCACATAAATGTGCATTATGGCAGCGTCTAACGCCGCTTAATGTGTGCATGTATGTATGTACATACATATGTATACGCAGGAAAAAAATCAAAAATCACAAAACTCCCACATTTTTCAATAAAAACCTTCACAATGCATCTACCATCATTATTAACTGTCAACGCGGTCTTTGCTCATCAAATGTCACATTGGACACATCTTTAATAACCCTTCAGCGTTATTCTTTTCACACCACTCTCTCTCCTTCCTTTTGTTGCACTACATTGTGTTGGTGTGGACTAAAGATGCGCCCACAAATACCGTTTTGCATTATGTCCTTTTTGATAATGTTTCACTTATTTCAACTTATTTTTTTTTTTTTTTGCTTTCTGATCGATGCAAACCGTTATGCGGTTGAAAAGGTGTTCTTTGCACACTTTTGTTGACAGTAGCGTCAATTGTGGCAATTGTCACTTTTCGCAGCGATAAAATCGAGCAACGGAACTAAATATGCTCCTTTTACTGTTATAAGTCCACACACTGCAATGCGGAAGTACAACTACATACATCAGCATGTATGTATGTTTGTGTGTGAGTAAGCGTTCAGTGTGCCACAGCCACCGTTTAACTGTTAATTTCATATTTTTGTCTCATCATGCGGATTTTCACACTTTGTGTCATTTTTTCTTTCGAGATTTTTCAGATTTTTCCTCAACAATCAGTAATCGCTTCATGCAGATTTTGTTTAGTAGGATTAACGTCCAACACTGCAATATGAACAGCATGCAAAATCCTTTATTGGCAACTGCATGCACTGGAATGGTTGGTGTTGGTTTTCAAATCACTTTCTATGAATTTGAAATATATAATTTTATGAATTTTAAGTGTTTTTTGGAGAGTATTAAAAATATGCAGAAAGGGATTATAAATATTAAATGCATTGATGAAGAAAGTGAAGTTCATCCTTGAGTAAAGATTTGTTTGTGTATAAACAAATACATATGTACTGTTGTAAGATCTTTTTCGCCATAAAATGACAAAAAGTGAGGTTAGATTATTTTGGGTTTAAATATTAACTATGAGGTAATCGCTTCATGAACTGTTTGCACCTTAAAGATTCTTTGCAATATTACTAGATAAGCTCTATCGTACAAATTCTAAGGTATTCTGAAACAGCCTCTTACCTTAGTATCTAGAAAAGGGTATAAGATTCAGCAAAATAAGAGAAATTGAAATTAAACAATCACTTGTTACAGTTTTAGATTGAAAGTTAATAACTATGTATTAGAAGGAATTTTATTCCGGCATATCCAAATATGGCAGTAGGAAGAACCACGATGCTTAACAACTTTTCAAGGGCTTAAGGTCCTATTTATTTTCATTTAATACTAGATACGTACCTTCTCTCGTATCCTAAATTATTTGAGATGAATTACGTCTCGACTATTTTTCATCAAAAAGACGGTAGAATGCTTACTCGCAGCGCCTGTAGATGAAAATTTCTGAATGGCACTCTAGAAGTTCTTTGTGACACAAACTTACCGGGTACATTGACTAGCTTTCCGTATTGTTACGTCGGAAACAGTTCCATGCATACTTAATATGGTCTCCGACGACCCTTATGGGTAATATAAATATACTAAATCGTCGGTAAGGTCTTTGAACTTATTTGTTGGATGACATCATAAGGTATACTGAAATATTCGGGTATGATGTTTCAATTATTTTCAAAACTGTTATAAATAATTAGCTTTTCATGAGTCTTCATTACTGAAGCAATAATTGCAGATCATGTTACGTCTGCTTTAGTAAATTAGAGAGAAAGTGCTTACCTAATTTAAAACAGCAGGACTTTAGAGATTTTTGCTATGAAATCTTCGAACACTTGCAGCTGTCGAGGGATCAGTACAGTTCTTATATTTTTCCTCGGTGTGTTTGATTTTACAGGATTTGATTCCACGAAATGAGATTTGATAATGATGGAACTTGATGTTACAGGCTTCTTCTGTGACATCCAAATGTATTTTATATGTTCTATGAGTACACCTCATCCTTTTACATCCATTTATCCGTTATAATTTCATGTCATGTGTTTATTCATAATCTGTACTGTGTAGATTTCGCCAAAACCCTTTTTATAATGTCGACTGATTGGTTATTTTTCTGAACATATGTCTTCCATGTATTAAAAGAGAGCTTTATCATCGTGCTTTCCTTCTCTGAATTAAGAGCTCAGACAGCTCCTAAATTTTCTCTGAGATTAATAGATGGTCACAAAAACCGAATCTTGTGATTTAAAAGTAGCCTTTCCAACTTTTGAATTTGTCTTGAAATTTTAGTGATTTTGGCATCGCCTACCAAAAATAAAGACTTGAAACGCCATTTTTATCCACTTGGTTTTATAAATAAATCGATTCCCAAATGAGAGTGTCTGTCAAAGACGGCACGTACGTTCAAACCGCCCCTAAAATTTCTGCAAAACATGTATGGATGTATGTATGTATGCCGGTAAAATGTACATAAGAACAATAATACCAAACAGTCTACAAGGAATTGCATGCGGTTGTGTAGAATATTAATAAATGTGAGAGGCTCGACAGGCACAGACACTTGGTAGGAAACCAATCAGCGTCAAGTTAGGGGGAACACAGGCTGCATTGTTGTGGGGCTATTGTGGTTGTATAAATATTAATCGCTGCAAGATACAGGGGTTGGGAAAGGCACATATGTGCAAACAACGCTGTGGTTGTGTGCTACACAGTTGTGGTGGAACTTCATTTTGATTTCCTGGTCACACTCCAATTGCGCACAAATGCGGGTGGGTAATATTTCCTAAGCAGCTATAAGATTGAATCGCTGTTACTATGAGTTTTTGTTGGGAGGGAGATGTCTATAATATTATATTTTACTGTTATGCGAGTCGTCTAAATTGCCGAAAGGGTTGCGTGCAACTCTGCAATTAAGCACCGAGCCACTGGCTTGTCCTGTGGTCAACTTTGGGCAAGTTTTGTGCATTGTTTAACTAGGTTTTCGCAATTATACATACATATGTATGTAGCATAAATTTGTTGGCAGTGGGAGGATTTGTGGCACCCTTCTATTTTTATCATACGTCTGCTATTTTTGCATTAATTGTGTGTACTTACTTCGATGTCCCTTTGCGTTTTGTCCCAATAACTTCTTTCGTTATCATGCTGTCCTTCAATTTAATTTTGTCGCTGACATATTTATCTGCTGTTGACATTTGAATGATTAAATACTGTCTGGGTTTAGTTAAATGTGTATGTGCCTCTGAGGGCGAAAAATTATGATTTTTCTTCAAATTAACTTTCCTCTCAACTAAATTCAGTTTTTGAACAAATTTCCACGAAAGTAAGCAAACTGGAAGTTCAAATATGTTAGAAAAATCCTCAATTCCGCTAAATGGTCGAGATGTCTGCATTATTTCCTGAAAGTCTTAGACTCTGTTTTTGATAGATAGTGATAGATATGCAAGATAATAATCTAGAAATGGTTAGGAGATCTCCAAAAGCATAAGACGATTTGATTTTTCCTTCTTTAATTTCCCTCTTTGCTTTTTCCTATAAGCAGTATCTTTGTAACCATGCGCCTAATCTTGTAAAAGACCCGTGAAAGGAAAAGCGACACACATGTGTTCTCACATCTCTTCGTGCTCTTCGTCGTTTCTAAATCCGCCTTCGACAGCACGAACAGGAACTACCTTTATGTCGCTATCGGGTCTGGTATTGAACGAGGACAAGGCGAAATATCTCTTGTAATCAAACAAACTGTCATCGCATTCGCAACTTGCCTCCCACGTCACTGTTTACGGCCATAACTTTGAAGTTGTAGATCTATCGTGGAACTAGGATCAACACCAACAACAATATCAGCTTTGAAATCCAACGCAGAATGACTCTTGACAACAGGTGTTACTTTGGACTGAGTAGGTAATTCACAAGTAAAGTCCTAGTGAATTTGGTGATCTAAGATCAAACTTTATAAGTCCCACATTGTTTCCGTCGTGCTATATCATCTGTTGAGTTGGCCTTAGAAATGTTCGAGAGAGAGGTTTAGCGGAAGATTTTCGGCGAATACGGTAGTAAGTAGCAAAGAACAAGAATAAGTCTTTCCATTCCCTAGAATAATCGACTCTACGTATTTGATCTTGCCCACTCAATAAAACCCTTAAGTCTGTCATTTTTGAAGTTGGAAACTGCGAGAAGGTTGTCGCTTACTTACTACATACTTCGGGTTCTTATATATTATAGCTCGCATCTGAAGCGTGTCAACTATTCCTTTATCTCTTTGATGAATAAAAAAAATAGAAATCAAAACCTGCGGAACATGTGAGAAATTGTTCCGAAATTCCACTTCTAACATTTTGTAAATGAATGTATATGTATATCGGTATATCGGAAGTGCGCAATTATTTAGGTAAATAATATCAACTAATTATCTCTCCTTTCTTTCATATTTCAGGTGTGTTTGCGCATTATTTGTCTGCCAAGTTAGCCTTAAGCCGTTCTTATAATAATTATTTGACCACTTTGCGGTCTCCTGATCCCTATGATCAAAGATATGTGCAAACAAAGAAAAATAATAATTTATTCGCCATTTTTACGCACTACTGAATCATTTTGTAAAAAAGGAAGTAAATACACTTCATTCATAACAACGAAGTATAAAATACACGCTGACAACAAATAAAACCTTAAAATCATAACAGAAAACAAGCAAAAGCAAGGGATAAGACGCGGTAAGTGATATCTTTACATTTCTTAACAATATTATATAAACAAACCATGTTGTGAATAAGAAATACTCCTATAAATATCCTTTGTCCATGCCTACAAACTCTTTTATGTGCAGCGGTATACCGCTCAATAGAGATAAATAGCTATAATAAAGAGACATGCCACAAATTGTGGCAACTGTCGTATTTGCGGTCTTCTTTGTTTTGCTCTGAAACCATCATACATATTGTGACTTAGTTAGGAGAAGTGCTTGCGTCAAGTATAAACTTGGATTTCAAATTCGTTCTTAAAATACAGTGCTTTGTCTATGTGAATATACGTATAAGGCCCCATTTTAGATAAGCCACGATTGAGTTGGAAAGTCGTTGAATTACACAGTCGTTTTCAAACCCACTAACCTAAAGTATTCATCCTTGGGATCTTGTTATTATTTTTGGAAAGACTAACACAATCTTTTTTTCAATAATGGTATGTTCGTAGTGAATCTAAAAGAATATGGAGACCGCCACTTCAAGGTTTACCAATATTTTTTGTTTTAGAAAGTTACAACTAGAATTTTTTATAAATAGTCAGCCAGCTCCCCGCGAATTTACCGCGTGACTTTCAAATCACATAACATTGCGGCGCGAGAGTCACCTAAGCACTGGCCAGGCGCGGTGCTTGCTTTACTTTTATAGCCAACTGCCAGCTAGCTCCCCGCGAATTTACCGCGCGACTTTCTAATCACATAACAGCGGCGCGAGAATCACCTAAGGCACGGTGCCCGCTTTATTTATAAGAGTTTCTTCATTTCTGTTAAAATCTTCTTCGTGGACTGTACCAGGGTATTACTTTCCCGCCAATAGCTTTTCGCGATCTTAAAAAATGTATTTCAGTAAACGAAATTGGAAACAAATGATATCATTCGTTTCCTGCCATATATGGATGTGCTTTATACCAGTTGTTCGTTCGATTCATAGCTCTCTAAAGTTTTGGTTAATATGCTCTTCTATTGAATACAACTGGCTGCTGTTGCCTTCACATGTAAATTTTTGGACAAGAGAGTGTGAGTCCTGCTCTAAGAGTCTTCTACTCTCTCAAACATATGTACATAAGTACATATGGGTACTTAATTTATTGTTTTAATTTAATAACAATGCTTAAACAAGGAATAGTATTCGAAAGAGGCTGATAAACTCCAAAAATAATATTATCCTTTCCAATTCATAGTCTTCCTATGTGTTTGTACTTCTCAAGAATTGGTCACTTAGCCCACCACGTGCCCTGGAATAAATTTATTTATATTATTTTTACAACATTTCCTTGTTTGTATTTGCCTAAACCTTTCAAGAAATTACACACATACTCTAACACCTTAGCGCTGACCAGCGAAAGCACAAAAAGAAGTCAACGCATGCGCTTGTTGTTTTTCCAGTATAGCTCACTCTTTCAACATAATATTACAATATGTTGTGTCTTAGATTACCCACAAGCGCTGCAATGCTTTCCACAAATCCTTGCTGTGCTGTTCTTCGCCTATTTGCCTTTGGGGGCCTACACGCATGCGTGCATTGTAAGGGCGCGTGCGCATTCAGCTCAATTTTTACACTTTATTATTCTAAGCATTTTGCTGGCAATTTGTTGTACATTTCATTTCTATATGTATGTATGTGTTTGTGTGTATTTTACATATGCATTTGGTTTCTTAATGATGCGCGTGACAGCAGCAATGCTTTGATTCCCCATTGACAGCCTGGCAACTATTGTAACTGTGTATATAAATTTATTTATTTTCGCTGTAATATGCTTTCTTCAAGTCTCCCATGTGAGTGTTTAAAAAGGATTTTGGAAAAATTTTCAGCTGCGCGCCCACAACAAAACAGCAGCACTCGGCCAGGCATCCTTTGACTTTGACAGTTGAAGTTGACCACAATAGCCAACGACTCCACATGCCGGTACATTCATTTCTGTATTTCTGCTGGCGTCTGTAAGCCTTGCACTGATATTTACATTTCCATAAGTGTTTGCATATGCCAAATGTTTATTTAACGGTATATTGTAGTGTTCTAACCAATTCACTATTCATAACACTGTGGCGCATTGCTTTTGTTTTGTTTTTTCTGTGCATTCCCTGCTTTCGTATTTCGACTTGTGTGTTCAAAGTGTGCGCTAATGAATTTCAGTTCCGGTACGGTCGCAGTAAGCTGACCATTGCATCGATTTGCTACTACGATTCCTACTCCTGTGGCAATGATTAATGTTGCGTTGACAAATTTTCCAGTTAATTTATGCAAATACCCGATCCATATACATACATATGTATATACTTGCGGCATGTTGACCATTCCTCTATGCGCTCATCCATTCATATCGTCCATACCTTCATTATTGTGCCGCTCATGTGGCGACAGAGACGATCCTTACCGCCTGCTGTAATGTGAGCGCGCAGAGTTAATGATTAAAGGTTCAATGCGTTTGCGATGGCTCAATCATTAAATAAGTTAGTGCCATAGTTTGAGAACAAAAACCTAGTAAATGTATCAAAATTAGCTTGTTGTACATTAGTCATGCAGAATTGACATCTGAACTGATTTTTACTCTCTACGAAAATGCTCGGAGACATTTAAAAATCAATTAGTAATGAGAGCTCGTTCCTTACGCCACAATTGGTTATTTATACTAGATAATAGAACTATGTTTATGTTTGTACTGCCTTAACAAATATATCTTAGTTCAAAAATATTCTCTGGGCAAGCTCAGGAAAGAATGTTTGTGTGAATACCACAGTGGTTTAAGTGATATTAATCTCAATGTAATAGATTCATGCAAGCTTTGGTCAGGTTGAAGCATTGATAGAAATAAACTTCGATTTTCTCAATTTATTCGTGAGATAAGCAAAACATTTTACTCTTTTACAAAAAAAATTGACGTTCTATGGCTGTCCTACTCGCGGTTTAGCCTTGAAACCATTCAATTCCTCACAAAATTCGAATCTAAGAAGTGTTTGTTTTATTCCTAAAGAATATATTAACTTCTGGATTCCACTGTTTGTACTTCTACTATTTATAATATAACCTCAAAAACTTTCCGAAAGCAAAAACAGTCCCAATCTATCTTTCTCTATTTTTATTTTTATTTTTATTGTTTTTTATAAAATATCATTTTATAACCATAGCAATAGGTTTACATCTTTATAATAATCCACGAATTGTCTCTGGAAAATGTGTCAACAATGAAGATGAGATTTTAATCGCATAATTACTTCTTACTCTCGTCTTCATTACCACATACTGAGCGCTCATAATTTGGCGTAATTTTATAAAGAAAGCGTGGTGCATGCAAAACCATCCTCCGAGTAACGAATAACTTCGATGATAACTCTGTAAATGCAAAAGAAAAGAGAAAGACAAAATAATTGTAATTTATCTTTGTGTAAAAAATAGTCTCAAGCTGGGTTTCGTATAATTGCTGGCTTTGTCATTTACATTTTTCATCTTGTTTTACTTAACAGAACCTTGATTGATCGTTCATCCACTTTATGCAAAAGGTAGATAGATAAACATTCTTAAAGAGATGATACTTTAATAAGGATTGTTTCAGGAAAAATATGAGTCTATTACAAGTCACTTATAGGAGATAAAATTTAAGGAAAGAAATCTTAAAATTAATAACTGACCTCTGTAGTAGATACATTTTATTGTTCGAACTCCAGAATCTTTTCTATCTAAGTATTACGATTTTGTTTCAGTTACAAGGTAAATTGAAGAATAATGTCGATTATCGTTAAATTATTAATTAATACTCACCGATCCAAACGGGGTTAGAACGCCGAAAAACAGCCCTTGACCGGATAAAATCCATGTCAATTCCGGTACATAGAACTGGCTGTCGTGGGAATCGATGTCTCTCTCGATTGCGCTTCCAGTGGCAAAGTAAATTGTAACAAAAGTGCTAACAAATCAGGCAAGATCGTAGCATATCTTATTGAGTTAAAAACAGGGTCAAGTTTTCGCATCTCTCGCGACTGCATTTCTGGTACAAGGTCAATGAGCACGACGATGCAAATAAATTAGCCAAAAGTAGAAGATATCTGGTTGGGTTCCATATACTTACATTGAGATTCGAAGGATTTAAATAAAATGCATTAAGCTTTATAATGTAAAAGAAGAAAGTAATTTTGACTCAGTTTAAGCGCCATCCACATTTAGAATCTATAATATTGTGGGGTGCCGACTCTGATATCTTATGTCTCACAGGACAATCTCTGCAGAAGCTGTGACCTCGATGAGAGTATAGAAATTAGAATAAAATATTTTATTTTATCTGCCACTCTCTGGTGTAAATATGGAAAATATTTTAGGAAACTTCTAACGTTCGAGACTTTAGGTTGATAAGATAATAGATTGTTATATGTTCTAGTTGAATATTGTAACACTCTGCTCTAAATAGTTATTTCTATACAATTTAGTAGGTCTGTTCTTATGGAACACCTTTCTCTTGAATAAACTTCTAGAAGATTTCCTGATAAATTATTCTATCTTTGAAGACTATTGGCTGATAAGGAATAAAGTTGTGGTTGCTCTAGTTGAATATTCACTAAATAATGTTGAGGAAAATCTAAATTCTCTGGCTCGTTTACTCTGGTTCTCTCTCTCTCCTTTGTCTCAGATCGAACTTGTTCCCACAGACATATTGACATTATATGACAAACAAATCCAGTTCTTCCACTAGTATATCATCTTTTGTACATACATATACCTATACATTTATGTACTTATGTACTATTTGTCCGGAAGAGCCGTAGTGGGCTCTGTCTGTACATATTTGCCGAGGCAACTTATAAGGCTAAAGGATACATTTAAGGAAAAATGTCATCAACACTTTATATACATACATACATACATGCATATGTGTTGATCTTTATGAGAATT
Source organism: Bactrocera dorsalis (assembly GCF_023373825.1). Classification (NCBI taxonomy): domain Eukaryota; kingdom Metazoa; phylum Arthropoda; class Insecta; order Diptera; family Tephritidae; genus Bactrocera; species Bactrocera dorsalis. Next base: position 3,550,288 of record NC_064306.1, read on the forward strand.
GCAAATAATGTGCTGGGTAATCAGTTAATGCAACTACCGTTACATCTGCAAAGTTAAATACACATACTGACAGTACCGTTAAACAAGTAAGAAGACATAATTCTGGCTACTAAAGGCGGCATTTTTGCAATTTTCTGCTGATTCGACTTGAAAGAACGCGGACAGACATTTGTACAGACGTGTCACTTGAAAAGTGCGCCGCCGCATTACGTGCAACAACAACAAATAATGATATTTGAAAAAATGGCCAAATAAGTGACCACAAAAATGATGTTACTGTGTGGATGATTGAGTCGTTTTCACTGGTCAGCGGTATGCATATGTGAGTGTGTGATCATGCACGCAGGATTTGATGATCAGCAAGTTATGTATGTGCCGAAGAAAAGCAAAAATGTCGCCCGAAAAAAAAGAACAAACAAAAGGCTTACAACTGCTACATGCTGTTTTAGCCTTTTAGTCTTTTTTAAGCAGAAGTTGCAACTGCCAACACTAACAATGCGTAATTACAAGCAATTCGAATATCATTGCAAGATCAGTTATGACCATTGTGGCAGTTGTGAAAAGTCAGGTGTTGGCAGTCAAATGTTTAAGCAGAAAATTTTGCTTTAAGAACTGTCAAAAATGCATACAGCCGCAAATCCATGCATGTGTTGCGTTGAGTATGTGTAGAGGAGATTAAGATAAGACTTCTTGGCGTAAACTGTGTGTCAACCAGATTCGTTAAAAATATGATTTTGCAAAATTTTACGTAAATAGGCAATTAGCCGGAATTAGAAAATGCATAACAACAGTCAATACAATATCCAAAGTCGAGTATTTTTACTTATGCGCTTATGCACATGTTCAATGCATGCAACTTCATGCCACATCCTAACCAAATATACTCGTACTTGTTTGCCGAAAATTTTGTCAGTTACAACTGCTAATGCGCAAGAAATTCAGTAGAAAATCAATACGATTAAGATGTGCATGTCGCAAGTAGCACAAACAAAGCCAAAATCCTTAAACTGTTTGCCGTAGTAGACGCTTAAATAGTCAGCCTAGCCAAGCTGCTGCTACCTTTACGCTGTTCTTATGCAATGTTTAACTTAAATCGACGCTAAACTGAGCCATAGTTAACTGCAATCGCTTAAAATGTATTATGACAGCAAGTCATGCACGTAGTCAATGTGTATAAATTTCGTTAGATCCTTTTAGAGAATATCTTGGAAAGATTGTTTTCTCATAGCACCGTATAGCATGAAAAATTTCGCTTGTGTCGACAGTTCTTCCACTGCATTCAAATCTATTGAGACACTGGAAAAAGTATTACTTCATGGGAGAGAAAAAGACTTTTGAGTCTAATCCATCGCTGCTGCCACATTGCGATGCTCTTGATTCTCTCCTCTCTTTTGTTGCTGTGGTTCCAAAAAGGGTGTTGACGGAGCTTTGGACTACTATTTCAACGACTTTCGACCATTATATGAATTTTGCGTACTTGTTGAATTTGTAGAGAACGAAGGAGCAAAACAAAGTATCTTCAAGACACACACATGATTGTTCTCGCTTCTTTGGAACTATGTCACCTCTGGCAGCTGTAAATAGGAAGAATTTAAGGACTTAATCTACCTCGAAATCAGCATAAATACCATCAGTAACTTAGTCTGCAGATCAAGGGCAGAATAACTTTTGCCAATAGATGTTACTTTGAGATTGGCAAGCAGTTGAGTAGCATATTCCTCTTGAGTCGAATGAAAGTTAAACTCTATAAGTCATTTATCATTCCATATTATTCGGCAAAGAAACATGGACTATGACGCACCGAGATTAGGATACACTTGGAGCATTCAAGAGAAGTGTACGCAGCAAGATCTTTTTGGAGCTGTCAGCGTGAGCGATAAGTACCTAAGAAGATGAAATCACGAATTATGTATACGAGCTCCAGGCAGCCTGAATATGTTATAAATGCGCTGATTAAGCCATCTCGTATGCTTGGAAGGTGATACTTCAGCGAAAAGCTCGACCGATTCGAGAATTATAGGTAGAAAATGAAAATGAGAGTGCCCACGCATCTAATGGAAGGAGCAAGTGCTTCTTCTTCTTCTTTACTGGCGTAGACACCGCTTACGCGATTATAGCCGAGTCAACAACAGCGCGCCAGTCGTTTCTTCTCTTCGCTACGTGGCGCCAATTGGATATTCCAAGCGAGGCTAGGTCCTTCTCCACTTGGTCCTTCCACCGGAGTGGAGGTCTTCCTCTTCCTCTGCTTCCCGCGGCGGGTACTGCGTCGAATACTTTCAGAGCTGGAGTGTTTTCATCCATCCGGACAACATGACCTAGCCAGCGTAGCCGCTGTCTTTTAATTCGCTGAACTATGTCAATGTCGTCGTATATCTCGTACAGCTTATCGTTCCATCGAATGCGATATTCGCCGTGGCCAACGCGCAAAGGACCATAAATCTTTCGCAGAACTTTTCTCTCGAAAACTCGCAACGTCGACTCATCGGTTGTTGCCATCGTCCAAGCCTCTGCACCATATAGCAGGACGGGAATTATGAGCGACTTATAGAGTTTGGCTTTTGTTCGTCGAGAGAGGACTTTACTTTTCAATTGCCTACTCAGTCCGAAGTAGCACCTGTTGGCAAGAGTAATCCTGCGTTGGATTTGAGCAAGTGCTTAGGGACTTGAAATATTGCATGAAATATATAACTGGAGTGACTTCGCAAAGGATATAGACACTGGCGGTGTTTTGTGTACTCGGGCCAGACTGACTCTCGGATATAGTGCCAAGAAGAGGGAAAAACCAAATATCTAAACTTTGACGAATCGCAGACAGTTGCATACAACAAAGTATGGAAGAGAGCTAAACCAGTATTCCACTGGAAGTATTGCCTTATTCTAGCATATATTCTAGTATATATGTATGTACGTGTGTATGTTCGTATGCATGCACTCGCAATTCACCAAAAGGATATACTTTAAAATATTAATAATAATACCCATGCAAAAGTGCGAAACTGTACTCGCCTAAGAAAAAAAAACAAAAATATTAATTATAAAATCTAAAATAAGCATAAATGCATTTTTCACATTTGCTATTCCACGCTTGACACAATGACAAAAGGCCGTCACCACCAACGTACCAAAAAAAAAAAATTACAAATACAAATGATTTACGCTCCTACGGTCACACGATTGTGGGTGCTGACAAAGGACAGCGCGCGCACACACACGCAAACGCACAATCAGAGAGACAATGGGACAGTCGAGGCGGTTAGCTGCTAATCTCTGCTCGAGTAACTGACCAAAACTTCAATGGAAATTGAAAAAAAAAAATATGGATTAATAATTGCGGCCAAATGACGTTTTTAGCGACGCATTGCAGTTATGTGGAGAGTAGCTGGTGATCCCAGCTGTGTGACTGTACGCATTGTAATATTGGCTGGGCATTACAGTGACAACCGTGGGCAAGCGGTACACTTATGCGCATGCGCACCATTTAAGTGTGTGATGTGTATGAGTATGGCAAAATATGCTGAAAGAGTTTGATTGAAATGTATATGGCAAGTGATACAGCTGTTTATTTTTCGCCTTTTGTCATTGTTTAGCTATCCACGTTTTGAGTTTTCATTATCTTATTGTGAGAAATATTTGTACGCGCATTTTCCCAGTGTTCGAGTGCATTTGCTATAAATAATATATTTTTATAATTACAATTTTGAGTTGATTTTAAGTAGCTGTCGCTATTCAAACTTCTTTGTTCCTTTGTAGTGTAAAAACCTATAAAGACTACGAAGTTAGAGAATCCAATTCCAATTTTTCAAAACATAAGTTAGTGGAGTTTGATTTAGCACTGGTTTGGATTTTCTGTCTGTCCTTTGATATCTTAAAGCATTATCTACAGGATTTGCCCGGAAAGTAATAGGACTGACTGTCACGACTGTACTACGCAGCGTTCGTGCACCGACTGGGTCCGGAAGAGGGCGTTCCTAGCTAACCAACTAGCGTTGTCTCCGAGCACATGGAGAGTCAGGACAAACATTTTCGAGTGACGTGTTTCTGTGAGTGGTACAAGTTGAAAATGCTGCGTTCCTTAGAGCAGAGGCACGCGATAAATTCTCTGCGACAGAGCTGTTTGATATGATCAAGCTGGCTTACCCAGATGTTGCTTTAGAAAAAAGTAATGTATTTCGGTGGCGCCATGCTTTTTTGGAGGGCCGGGAAGTGGTCACTGATGAAGACCGTGCTGGGAGACCTACGACTTCGACAGACACCGACAATGTGACCCAAGTGCGTAAAGTTTTGAACTCAGACCTGAATTTGTTCTTCCTGAAGTTTATGTAGAAGTCTTCAAGAGACTCAGACGAAAAGTCAATCGCGTCCGATAAAACATCGCAGCCGATTGGAAGTTGCACCACAACAACACCCCGGATCACACCGCCTTTCTTGAGGACAGCTACCTAACCAAAGCCCGCATCCCAACGCTTCCGCAGCCGCTCTACAGCCCAGATGTGGTTCCTTGCCTGAAAAAGCCGATGAAAGGCAAGCATTTTGAAACAACACAGGGGATCCAAGCAGCATGCACCTCGGTTCTCAAGGCTATTCAGAGAATGCCTTCCGTGACGCTTTCAATGCTTGGAAATCGCGCTGGCAGAAGGAGCCTATTTTGAAAGTTTTTAAAGAATTGTAACGATTGGTTCAATAAATTTCTTAAAATCGACTTATTACTTTCCGGACAATGCTGTATTCCCCGCACGATTAGGTCGGTTTTCTCAGTCTATTCGAGTTTTTGGTTTGTCAATTTCATAGTTGGACGCTAGAATCACTCTTATCCAAACCCAATTTACGATTAGTATTACATTTCTGACCTGTCTGAGAAAAAAGGCCGTTGAAATCAATCATCTTTCACCAAAACCGGAAGAGAGAGATGTTATAGTCATGTTTTCGACCACATTCACATGCCAGTGATGTCCTGGACTTATTCTAGCATAGGCGGCTAGTGTCAGGCAGTGAAAGATATAGTTCTATCTTTAGCCTATTTCTTAGTTATACTTTTAATTAAGAGTTTCTTCTTCTTTTGTACGAATATGCGTCGAAAGTTTACATCTACTGGAGAAGCCATTTATTATTGATTATGTTGGTCCAAAAATTGTGAAATTTCTGGTATTGTTATTTGAGATGACACTGTGATTGGCAGATTGTAGATCACTGAGATATTCTGGCTCCTGCTTTAATAGAACTATTTATAAGTAAGCTTTTTTACTTTGAGGTTAGATACTTCCTCTTTTGATGCCTGTACACTGTCGGTTTTAAAACCCCCAATACCCCCAATATTGGAGTAAAAAACATTTTTAGTCACGGTGTTGACTTTCAACCGTACGTAGCCATTGCGCTGTTGCAAAGACGCGACATTTTTAAGAGAAGAAATGTAAGATCAGTATGGAAAGTTTGAGATTATGAAGATTAACACAGCGGCTTACTTACAAGTGGTCATTAAAGATCTAAGCATTCAGCCTTCTCTAATTTTAAATCTACGTCTTGCGTATTTAGTGAATCTACTTTGCGCTCTTGTCTCCGCTGGCTATGAATACGTACAGCAGCAAGATATGTAAGCTGAATAGACTCCGTTGTGGGATTAAGTCAGTTTATTGGAATTGTTTTAAAACACGGATTAAATATTTCAATACAGAGTGGAACACTCACCTTGAAAAGGTGTCTAGGCGCGCGGGCGTGATTATCAGATAACAATTATATACAACAAACTAAGTTGGCCGCCGAGCAGAGACACAAACTCGATTACTAAGGAGCGCTCGTAACTTGTTAGAACCATTATGCGCGCGCCACGAAGAGCGGCTAATACCACGGACGAAAGAGTGTGCGTGAAAGACTGAGTAACTGTTCTGATTATGTACGGTGTGAAAGGATTTACTTGGTTAAAGACGAGTTGAATGCCTAACTGCACTATATATATCGAGTTATAGCGAGGGAATTTTGTATAAAATTTGTCACAGACCATTATGTCGTAAGATGCACAACACAACAACGTAACAAATTCAAAAACAACAACAGCTAACCAACAAATTAAGAGTAGCATTGAGTGTGTGACTAGGTAATTTTATTTTGTATGGGGGCGTGCCGCACAACGATTACAATACGAAGTGTATTTTGGTACTAGTAGAAGAAAATTGTGTACGCCAAGATTTTCACAATTACGTTGAACGCGAGAAAGGATTCGAGGTGAGGCTGCATCAGGTTTGCACTAGTTTTAGCTAATGCATTTGCAAAAGCCTGTTTTGGCTTAGCGAAACGGTTTGTCACATGACCTTAGAGCGCAAAATTGCAAAATGCTTTCTGTGTATAAGGATATTCTCGGAATCCTTTAATCCTTTTTAAATGCTAAATGTTTGAATATAATTGCAAATGTGTGGCAGTAGTTAAGTAGAGCAAAGTGGGTGTTTGAACGTTGTACTAAAACAATGCGAAAACACAACAACATAAATACATTGGAATTATATTTTGTGAAAGATATGCTTTTACTTACCTACCACTAGGGTCGTATGTTTGAGCTATGTAAAATTTTAAATATAAACAAATCGATATTCATTTGACCTGAATTTGCGATATGCTGAGGAATAATAGCTTTATTATATAAAGCCTAATTAACACCCTCGCTTCACCACCAACGTCCACGATATTATCAATAAATACTTTCTTCTTCATTTGCCTCATTGAAACATTATGAAAAGCTAAGCTATCTTTGTTTTACTTGTAAATTTGAACGCAGAGCTCGATTTCCTCTTCTATCAGCCATCAATTCCAGTTATCACTAATCGAAAACTTCTAGTACTAAAAGCTTTTCTGACCAACTTTCATGCTTCGAAAACTTTCAAAGCCTCAACTTCGTTAGAACTCAATGTTAAATTGATATATATAACGAGAGTTTCCAAATTTCTTCATACTAGATATTATTCCTTGACTTTCAGCTTTTTTCAGAACTTTTTACAAATATTCGAAAGAGTTGTTCCACATTTTCTGTACTGATTTCGGATTGCTGCTTTACAAAGTTATACAAATTTTTCGAAAAATAAAATATGTTTCTCATTTTCTTCGTCAATAACGTGCGTTGGATTGACTGAGGAGTCCTTTAACGCTAGTAGAGTAGGTCCAGCGCGGCCCTAATTAATTATTATGATTTCTTAAAGCTCCCATATGTTGTACAGTTAAATTTTAAACTTTTGAAACCAAAGCGAGATCTTCTTGCTGCTTTCCTTTATAAGTTTCATACTCCAAGAGTTGTACGTATGATCTCTGAATTTTGAGGATTGTTTAAAAAATGTTTACCCGGTTGTATTGACATATCAAATCTATGTTTTGAGTGCTTCAATGTAATTTTTGTATATAACGGTGTTGAACTTATGATTCCAATATGGATACACACAGAGTCTTATGACAATGAAATCAAAAATCAATTACTGGTTTTAGACTGCCCGTGTTAACACGCAAATTTACATATTCTACCTACATTTATTGTATTTCAATACACTTATAGATATTTCTTTAACCCCTTCGGAAAATCATTGCTACAACAATTTAACACTAAGCCTTTCCTTTAGCTAATAAAAAAACAATAATCATTTGTCAACCCACTACTTTAAAAAAGAGTTGTCCTTTACCAACACCGAAACATATGAATATATGTAAAAAGGTCATGAAAAATTCCACGAACCAACGCAACTCAGTAAGGATTGTTTACACAAACCATTAAGTCGAAACAAAGCCACACTTTTTTTTTAAGGTTCGCTCGTCAAAGAACATGCAATTTTTGTGCAATCCTTTAACTGACCTTGTCCGGCTTTGCTGGTAAGGTAGTGAAAGCATTCCGTCGAAATATTTTATAAACCGATTCTAGTGTTTTTTTCCCTACTTTGTCGCGTTCGTTTTGTTTCACTTCGTCGAGCACTTTTTACGCGGAAACAGGCCTGAAAGGATTGCTTTCATATATTAAAAATAAGCGCTGTTTGGTGCGTGGCCATTAACGGGTTGCCGGCAGTCTTTTTACAGTAGTGTTCAAGGGGATGGGCATCGTTTATGGTCTTGTTCTATTACACAATTCAAAATATTTCTTTTTAATATTTTGTTTTTGTTTTTTTTTTTGTCGACAGTTGGAAGTAGAAACAAGAGTTTTTTTTTATTTTTTTTTACTCAGCATGCAGTTTGGGCAATCCTTTCAACACTTCATATGAAAATTGTTCTTACTTTATTTGTTGTCAGGGACATTACAAGCTCTGCAAACATGTTCAAATATTTTGTGTTTTTAAACGTTTTAAAGCATTCCAAGTTGGAAAATAATATAAATTGTCGTTTTTAGTAGTCTAATGAGCTGGGCTTTCAATAAAAAACAGTATTTCAAGGGAAATTCAGAGAAGACTGCAGTGGATTTATGTTAATGAGAACAAGATTGCGATCTAATGACTAACGATAATTTTGAGCTTGGAAGCAGTTAAAATTTTTTGAAGTACAAGTAGAGTAAGTTTCTCTATTTTAGCGAGTGTACTTTTTTTTAAAGTACTATTCGAGTTTTTTTCTCTTTTTTAGCGAGTGTTCTTTTGCGCTTCTTTTACAGGGGAACAAAGTTATAGATTAGTTGTAGCAAATCTCCACTTCGCACTATCTCCACCATGACCGCAACCGTATGCACTTTGCGTTGTTTATTTGTCTAAGGAATTTTGATAAGCGACAGCGTCGTTTCGTCTAAGCAAAACTATCACATTTTCCATACACTTTTATTTACAAAAATGCATATTATTTTCGGTTTTTGTACACACTTATTTGCGGATGAATTTCTGTAAACATTTCATTCTGTAATATTTGTCAACAAATTTTAAAATGCAACTGATAGCATTGCCCGGATTTTATTGATTTTGAATTGGCTTTTCTCACCATTCAAATTTTGGTCTATTTACATACTTATGCGACTAATCAGTGATACTAGGAAATAATAAATGTCGTATTAAATAATAAGTGATATACATATTGAAAAAGTTTAGGCATGGATTATTTACAAATGAACTAAAACAGTGAACTTTGGAAATATTTTTTTTGGAAACCCATTTTATTTTCCTCCAAAAATGCCTTTAAGGACATTTGTCTTCACCCTTAATGCTATTTCTTGACCGAAAAAAAATTAGCCTAAAGGAGACTGTACTGATAACTATTTAGCAACACTACAGGACTGCTATCTTAAGGTCTCCTAATTTTGTTTTTACCTCGTACGGAAACGTAAATGTCCGCGGATTTTAGAAAAACGGACGTGACAAAAGTTCATGATTTCGTATTGACAGACTACCGATTGAATGCCACGCGATAGCTAAGTTAGTAGATTACTCCAAAGCCCGAATTAGTTATGTATATTGTGCATAGACAAGGCTGTCGCCGAAATGCAGCTGAGAGAGCTCACTTTTGCCAAGACGCTTAACTAAGACACCAATTCAGTATTTGACACTATTTAAACGCAATCTCAAGGATTTTCTGCCTCGTTTTGTAACCGTCAGAATCAAAACACTGAACTTCCGAAGAAAGCAAGGACATCCACTGGTACCAAAAGCGATCAAGGCAGAATCGAAACACTGGACTGCCGAAGAAACCAAGGACATCCACTGGTACCAAAAGCGATCAAGGCAGAATCGAAACACTGGACTGCCGAAGAAACCAAGAACCGACCTATCGATTGGAGTGTATTCCAGGATATATAGTATATATAATGAGAAGCGTAAAACAGTCACACGGCTTTACCAAGCCGAAAACTCGTCTTTTACCATGCCAAAACTGGTTAATACCGCCACCATCATTGGGACCAAATTGGTCAAATTAGCATAAGAACTGCTAACATTCCATGGATTGGACGACTTCTTTTTATGGCCAAATTCGGAAAGTCATTCGCCCGCTAGACATTTGTGTCCCTCAGCCGACTCATTTGGCCTCATTTGTAGACCTCAGCATCCCTAAGTCAAGTGTTTCGATCTACTTTCGAGCCTTTGTTGAATAACATTTTTCTTCTGAAGGCTGAGATATAAACAAAGTATTGGGAAATTTATTTACTCAGTGCTTTATTTATGTATGTAAATTTCCTCAAAAATTGTGTTAATGAATTCTCTTTATGCAAAAGTATTTTAAAAAATATGAAAATGGCATAACGATGTTCTACAATTGACCAATACAACCACTTCCATTTCCATTTCCGTTATTTACATAAGCGCATCAAAAAACAGGAAAAGCCTATGAACATAAAAGCAAAAAAAAAAATCGGAAACAGACAAGTAATTTACATAAAAAGTAGAAAAAAATTGTTTGTGTAAGGATTAAGGTCTGCTCAGGTTCTTACAATTACCAAAAACTCTTAAAGGATTTACAACAAACACGAAAATTTTGCATTATACCACTCAAGCCATACTCGGCTCTGGAGTACTTGGACACATACACACAGGCATTGCAATGGTTGTTCATATGTAAATGCTCGTTAATTATTATCCTATAGCAGCAGCCCAAAAGCTGTCGGCTCAGACGTAAGTAATCCTTGACCTAATTAGGCCATTTTATGGACAAGCAGCTCATAGCCTTTTAGCTGCAGGAAGCAATTTGCATAGCTAGACGACCAAGTGGCCAACTGTCTTGCAAGTGTTTGCAAATTTTTTGGAATAGTGCGTGTGCGCGTGTGTGTGAGGAAGGAGAATGGCTGTGCGCAGTGAACCAGAATGAGTTATGATGGCATTGTATTAATACTAATTGAATTGTTTAAAGACGGAAGGAGAGGGAATTGCTCAACTTGCACTTGCAACTTATCGGATAGTAAAAATAGTATTTGATGTTTACTGCTGGAGAAAAAAGATTAAGTTCAGATAATGAGAAAAGAATGAGCAAAGAAACCCGGAAAATATTAGTGCTGGAGTGGATGATTGACGTAAGGAAAAAAATATGTAAACCACGAGCTGTACAAGATATAGGCGGCATTGACATAGTTCATCGAATCAAGAGGCAGCGGTTGCGCTGGCTAGATCATGTTGTCCGGATGGGCGAGATCGCTACAATTTTGAAAGCATTCGATTAAGTAACCGCTGGTGGAAGCAGAGAAAAATCTCCATTCCGTTGGAAGGATCAGTTGAAGAAGGACCTGGCTGTAGTTGGTATATCGAATTGAAAAAAATTATGATTAGTTCCAAAAAACTCTTACTTTCGCACTTCAAACGCATTTTAGACATGATAAAAAAATACAAGGTCACACCAATTTGCTAACACCACACTCTTTTAAACCCTTTCAAAATAAATACAAAAGACGTTTTATTTTACACAATTTCTGCCGTATCCTTAAACCCTTTGCTAAAAAATACAGCAATTGTCCAACATTAAAATAAATTTCCCGCAGAAAGTAGTGAAAGGAGTAGCAAAACTGCATGCTGAGTGTTGAAAAATATTGCTTCCGCGAACACAAACACAAACTGACACAAACACACATATGTATGTATATACTTTAAAGTTGGTAAGTAATATCAAGCCGAACTTGCCTACAAACTCTGTTGCAAATTATGCAATAAAAAATGTATAGGCAATTTTATAACAAAGAACTGTGTCCTTAAACACTTTTACCCTTCAGTGGCGGAGTGCGCTCAAGCGCAGAGGCAAATGTCTATGAGCGCGCTGACAACCCGTTAATACCCACGCACGGCACAGCGATTATAGTTTTTATGGCTACAATCCTTTCTCACCTTCTTCCACGTAAGAAAAAAAAATAAAAAACAAGCACCAAAACAAAAATAAAAGAAAATCTAAAATTAGACAGCGATGTGACGAACAGCCAACAACAAAAACGTAAATTTCTTACTGATAGTTTGTGCTGCGGCAGCGCGCGCAAAAAACCTAGAAAAACTCTAAAAAAGGACACAAATGAAGTAGACAAAATGGGCGTGCACAACTACAGCTACCATTCGTGTATCGCATGCTATTGCATGAATAACTGTTCCTACAGTTCGCTTGTAGGTATGTTTGTGCGTGTGTGTGTGACTAGTTCAAGGTCACTCAAAGGATTGCACAAAAATTGCATCGTATGCGCCGAGTTGCAATTTTAAAAATCTCTTTGTTTCCCGTTATTTGTTTTGACAACGTTTTCCGTTAACCGAACGCTTGTATACGAGCTCCGCTGCATTGCGGCAGTTCGCCGAAAACATGTTGTGGTAAAGAACAACTCTTTCTTGCTACATTCCGGTTTTTTCCGCTAAGGACATGCCAAGCAACGGGTTCAAGAAGGTCTGCAGTTTTTGTCTTTTTAGCGGAAAAGTGAAAGTATGCAATTAAGAAAGACTGCTGAAAAGAGTTAAGCAGTCTATGGACAGTGTGTACTTGCTTAGCGCTTGAAGGACTTTAGCGCGAAATCTAGAAAGAGTTAAAATTGCGTTGAAGCTGCTGAAGAAATGGTAAATTTGGCGTGACTGGCACATATGCTGAGAAGAATATTTGTTTTTGTTAGCTGCGAAATTCGAAATCGGTTCATAACTATATGTACTCAGGGGCGGATCTCCGCAGTTCCAACCCCACCCAAAAGTTATAAATATCATTTTTTCCATCATAAGTGACACTCCGCGGAGAAAGGGACTTTTAGTTGCAAGTACAACACTATAAAGTTCACTCCCCAAAATTCTACTCTGGATCTGCCCCTGTATGTATGTACTTAGGTATTAAGTTGCATTGCGATAGTTCCTCTTATACCGTTGTTCTGACAGAAAACTTGAATATTCGTAATCTGGTTCATGTTTTGTTTTAAAGCTTCCGCCAACTCGATAATTTTTTTGAATCTGTAGAACCATAAATCAAACATTTTGGTGGTGACCCAGGGTTTTCTTTGACCATCTTCAGGAAGACTGAAAAGATAGGCGCCGCTACTCTCTTCCATTCTTCGTGGGAGATGGCACCGTCCTCCCTACTGCGATCGAGCACACCAAGTTCTATTGTGCCAGCGCTTCTAGTGATTCCGCTAAAGGGAGGTTTCTCCCTCATTACCGCTTAACCGCTAGTTCAGGACTGTTCGCTTCCAGTCCTGCCCTATCGGTCTCGCTCTCGCTCCCAAGGTTATCTCAATGAATAGGCCAATGCGAGGGTTGACGTACGCCCTTATGAGGCAGTACGTTCAGAGCCGACCAACGTAAAGAAGGAGTTGTCTTAACTTACGTCAGCCATTTCTGATGAGTGTTACCTCATTATACTTAGGCGTTAGAATGCCGCCGCCATCAGCTCAGGGTTCTACCAAATTCTAAAAAGTTTCTCCTACTCAAAAAAACCAGTTCCAAAGCCAAAAAATCGTCCAGGAGTTGTAAAGCCATGAAGGCCGCAGGCCATTTAACGTTACCCAGGCTTACAACCAGTTTTGAGGCGACCTGCACTACATTGCGTTTCAGACTTTTACGCAATAACTCCTTGGAAATTAACCACCTTTTTTTATAAATTAACTGTATGCACTATCAACTTCGGACGCGTTCGTGTTTACGAAGTGTGGTGCCACCAATTAGCTGCGGTGTAAAAGGATTTGCATATGTCCACATGCACTGTGCGTCCAAACCGTGCTGCTGCAGTCGCATTGCAAAGAAAATTCGTCACAGTTCATTATGTCGTAAGATCATCGGATCCGCAACAACGTAATATAGACGATACGCAGCAGCGTTTGCCTTGCTACAGTAGGCGTGCCGCAGCACTATCATCCTCAAAGGATTTGTCGCAGAATGATAGAATGATTTGCACAGAAACTGCAGGAAAGGATTCGCCTTTCGTGCCAACACGATTTATACACTGCCGAAATTCTACAGCGAAGAGGCGGTAGCTAGCGTTTGACCTTACCAGCTATAAGTCGCTGAACTTCTACGAAGACTCATACACCCCTGCCCTGCCTGCCGCTTGCCGAAAATTCAAATAACTACGCACTAAACGCTCAAGTTAATTGTGAGGACTCTGCAGTAGTTAACTAGAGCAAAGTAGGCGCGTGATCTTTGTGTTGCAAACAAAAGTAGAACAGAAAATATACTGAAGCGCATTATAACGGGCGCATTGTTGCCAGGACCTTGACTAGGTAGCCGCGCGCACGTATGTAGAGCAAAAAATGAGAGCACACTCACAAAGGTTCTGTTATTATAATTGTGAAAAAAAGTCGATTGCGTATTAACTTAGATTGTTCGGCGTGCACTAAAGCGTGTTGCGCACTTATGGGTGTGTTTTGTATATAAGCAAAGCAGGCGAACAATGGCATTGCACATTAAATTGATTTGTTTGAGGCGTAAAAATATCTTGTGACTAATATTTGTAGGAGCAACAAACCATGCCCCTCTATTTTAAAAATCAGTCTTACATAATAATCTCAAGTTGCGCACTGTGCGCTGAGTACGAAATTTGTGTTTAGGGTAGTGAGTAAACAGTTTTCAAAAGTAGCTGAGCTCGATTGAAGTGTATACAATCATAATAACAACAAATTCTCTCAGGTTTTACGGAGTTTCAGCTTCATTTTGTGCGGAGAGTTTTGTGATACGGACAAAAATTGAAGCTTTTTCATGTTTAATTAAAAAAAGATATCCACAGATTGTTCTGCTAAGGTATAGACTCAGGGAGATCCACTAAACTTAGCCAGCTTTTATCCTTGTCCTCAAAGCCTAAAACCTTGAAATAAGCTCGTCTAATTTTTTTCTTCATCTCGTTTTTTGTAAGCGTCAAAGAAAATTGATGGCCACATGTATTATTTAAAGAGGCTAAGTTTTTTGGTAAAACTGCTTCTTCAAATCGAAGTATGTTGCTATAAACGTTTTAGTTTTTTCTCAAAGTGCACACCTAGTGTGAAAGCTCGAAAACAATTTTTTTTTTTTGCAGACTTCGAATCTTTTTTTGTCTGTCTCTATTAGTCTATGTTGATAGAAGCTCATGTAAAAACATCATTTTCTCTATCCACTCGCGAAAGTGTTTTGTTTGCATATACTCCCACAAGCTTTCATAAGCTTTCGAAGCTTTTTTGTTTGGGAAAGTGAAAGCTGGCTTTTGTTAATGAAAAGCATAATTGCAAATTATCTTACGATTTTGCTCTCATGATCTACTGCGACAATGAAATTTTATACGCTATAGACGAACTCACAAAATGTGTTAGAAATTCGCCCAAGGAAAATAAAAAAAATTTCATAATTAAAAAGTTTGAAATTTTCACATTTTTTTTTTAATTTTTTAAAATTAAAATATTTTTATTCATGCATTCATGTGTAAAGTTTTTATAATTTTTTCAAAAATCAAAAAAGTTGAAATTAAAAAACAAAGTATTTTTGAAGTTTTGAAAAATAAATACAATATTAGATCAATAAAATTTGCTCATACAAAATATAAAAAAAAATTCAAAAGTTAAAAAAATTTAAATTTTCATTAAAAATAACTTATAATTAAATTTTTAATAAAAATTTACTTTTAACTAAAATGCAAAACAACGTATCCTTAAAAAAAAGCTGGAAAACCCTGTCAGATATAATAACCAATATATAACCATTACATAACCAAAACTCAAGTTTTGTTTCGATATTAGTGTATAATAACCAATATATAACCATTATATAACCAAAACTCAAGTTTTGTTTCGACATGAGTGTATAATAACCAATATATAACCATTACATAACCAAAACTCAAATTTTGTTTCAATAAGAGTGATTTCCATTATAACGTTTTTCCTTCGCTGGTAAACTTATGAAAAGTGATGTTACGTTATTTTGCATTTTAGGTGACGATATGTACATATTTTCGAAATTTTTGAAAATAAGATTATATTAAGAAAAATACCTGTTTGACATTTTTAAAAATTATGTCACTTTTATTGACCTTCCAATCCTAAAATTTAAACCCATTAAAGACGCGAAACGGAAATTTACGCCATCATCGCATTACTTTTTCGTATACCCGTAAAGGCTTTAAGCAACTACACAGCAGCGCCCATGACGGCAAATACATACATTATGTACTCGTTTAGTATATAATATTTTGTGAATTTCCCTAATAAAATATCAAATTCGAAGGGTTATTCATTTTACTTTTTCGGGGTTGCAAAGTGTGTGAGAAAGTGTTTTACCAAAAAAATCGATTCAAACGCCATACAAAGTACCGCTATTAAGGGTAGAAGGGTTCGCTACCACTACAAACGACCATGCAAGCAAAAACAAAATCGGAAACAGGTCATATACAAGCGACGGACGGGACGGGCCGGGAGTGGAGAGCCGCTATTTCAATCATTTCCTGTACAACAAATATGCTTGCAATGTTAAAGTACCGTTTGTTATGCTATGTTGGCATTGCATTTGCAAACAATATTCATATGTTTGCTCATATTTTGAGCTAAGATTAAATATAATAAAATAGAGAGAGCGCATTACTCCTACCTGCCGGCTTAGAGCAGGAAAGACATTGGCGCACGGAGCGTGAGTGCAACTGGGATAGCGAATTGTCACTGTCACAAGTCATTGTCATTGTGATAATCGTTTCGGCGGCGGTTAAGGCAAACAAACAGAATACCGAATATGTGTAAGCGATTGAATGGTTGGATTTGTATGGACAGACGGACGGACAAACTGCCTGGAGCAATACAAAAGGATAGGCGTATGTTGTGGACAGATAGGCAAAGAGCCAGAGAGCGGTTTTGGACGGAGAGTGCCGTGTATAAAAGCCTTGATGGACTGGGTGTGTAGAGTAGTTAGAAGCTGACAGCAGTAGAAATAAGACATACACAAACTGGATATTTAGTCAAAGTGCAGAGTCAGTCGTCGCCAATTTTGAAAGAAAACTTTAGTAAAAATTTTTGTTCAAAAAGTGCCTATACAATATATTGCAGTCTTATTGAGAGAATTCATATAAAAATGATGATACAGGAGAAACTCATGTCGGGTCAATTCCTATTTGATTTGAAAAATGGTAAGCATCGATTTGGGATTCAAAGAAACTGTAAAATATTTAAAAAAATAAAATTGAAATCTTGAAATTATTTTAATAAAAACGCATCAACTAATTACAAACCATTTTCTCAAACAGAACACAACAATTTGTTGCATTCAGCCACCGCACAGCACGCACGTCTCTCCGCACATCAGTCCTTCCTTTCGCACCCGCAAACCTTCAATCACAGCCTGCCGCTCACACAACATGCGCTACACCAAACACACGGCGCTCTCCCAGCCGCCACAATTGAGCAGCTCGAACTCTACTCCGCCTACGCTTACCAACAACAGGCACAGCTGATTGGCAGCACTGCACAAGCGGAGTGCGCTAGCCGACACCAATCAGCAAGCGAAGTGCTCGATCTCTCACGGCGCGATTGCGTTGAGGCTGCAACGGTACGTAAAACACCTTCGCCTTATCATACGAACTCGAGCATCGGTGCCGAATCGCCAGCGGGATCACCAACACACAGCCAACAGCAGCAACAGCTGTTGCAAACAAATTTGCTTTACAACGCTCAACAACAAATGGGACGTCTTGCGCCACCGCTAGCGTCCTTCTATCCAGCATTTTATTCCTCAATCGGTCTCGCCAAAGAAGTCACTGCAGCAACCACGCCACCTCTGGCAGCAGCGGTAACACCACCAGCATCCAACGCATCGCTTTACACCGCACATACACAGGCCTCACCAATTTCCAACAATTCGTTGGCTGTTGCGACCGCCGTTGCGGCTGCTGCCGCCGCTGCCAGTACAACGCCTAACAGCATGCTACACAAACTCAAAACTGAACCAGATGTGCACATGACGCCACTCTCGCCCAGTTCCAGCCATGATGGACGCAGTAAATCGCCCACAATGCAGTCCGCCAACGTTGCCCCCAACAATCCCACTACGCCAAACAGCAGCTCCGCATTGAACCCGCTAAAGTCGACGCGCCCCTTCAAGGCCTTCCCACGCGATCCATTAGTTATAGCCGCCAATTTCGCCGCCACCGATGTGCTATTGGACAATCCGCATGTCGAACGCTATTCGGTATACCGTAAGCGCGTTTTGGAGCAAATACACAGCAGCAATGGTGGCGCGCGTACCATCACCAATCCAAAGATGCGTCGCATGAATTCACGGCGCAACAGCAACACCAGTAGCAATGCGCCGGAGGGCGCCAGCAGTGAGGGTGAGGAACGTCATGGCGCTGGCCCGGATGAGTCCAGCGATTGTGACTCCTCGTACAATGGCGGTAAAGCGGACAAAGTGAGTTCTTCAGCGCATGCCAATAATGATGAAGAAAATAATAATATCGGCACTGCCAACAGCAACAGCTCGTCCGGTGGACAAGTAAAGGATGCTGCTTACTATGAGCGCCGCCGCAAAAATAATGCCGCGGCTAAGAAGTCGCGCGATCGTCGGCGCATAAAGGAGGATGAGATTGCCATACGCGCTGCCTACTTGGAACGTCAAAACATTGAATTGCTCTGCCAAATCGACGCGCTCAAAGCGCAGCTAGCCGCTTTCACATCGAAGGCCGTGAGCGCGTGAACGAGTTTTGCTCGGTCGTGACGGGGGAAAAGACAGGCAAGCAGGCAAAAGTAGCGTTCAACGTAGCCGCAAACTTAATCCAGTTTTTATTCATTAATAAATCCGCATTGAGGAGATCCAAAGTTGTTGTAGAAGTCTGATTAGTGAAATGAGTACAAAAGAGGTTTATATGTTGTGATTCTAAGATATACGAATTTTTAGAACTAGTAGTACAATTGTAAATAATATTGGTATTTTATAGATAAATTTTATTTTTTTGTAATTTAAAATAAAAATAATTTTTTATATGGAAAACAACGCGCTAATTAATTTGAAAGAAACTTATTTATCGAGCTCCTTGCCGTTTGTTGTTGTTATTATTGTAGCGGCAGAATTCTGCCGAGTTGAAAGTCCTTGGCCGGATAAAAATCCGTGGCCGTTCCGGTTACGTAGACCCGACTGTCTTGGGAATGGCGCCTGCCCGATTCTTTCATGATTCTGCTGATCTACCGCCTTACAAAATAATAATAATAAAAATGCAATAGTTTTATGATTGTTTTATGATTTTACATTTTTAATTTTTTTTTTTAATTTTTTCTCAATTTATTTAATCACTAAATTACGCTTAACTTTATACTTACTTCTTTCAAACATTTTCTTTTAATTTAATTATTATTATTTTCACATACACAATTACTAATTTCCACTTTGTTGTAGTTTTAGTATTTTTAGCAACACATTAAATTTAGCTTACAAATCTATAGTTAGTATTTCTTTCGCTAGCGCCTGTGTGCTCTATATAATTGTGATCAAAGGAATTGAAAGAAAATTATAAATATAAAATATATATTTTTTAATTAGTCCAAATGAATTACTCAATTAAATTGTACAATTTGCACACATGAAAGTAGCTTAGTGTGACATTTTGTGATTTTGGGCGAAAATTTTTTACGAAATTTTTATTTTTTATTTTTTTATATTTTTTTAAACAATGCAACATTTATCAATTCGTACTCAATTTTAATTTTTAATTTTTTTTTACTTACTAATCCTACCTTAATTCATTTTTTCATACATATATAGTTCATTTTTAATGTTTCTTATTTACCGCTATTTTTCGTATCGTTTTGTTTAACTTATTTTTTATTTTTAATTAAATATTCAAATTTATTTTTTATTTTTCATTGATTTTAATACGCTTTGGATCACTCTTCTTCTAAAATCTAATTTTTAATATCAGAAAATAATATTTATAACAATAATACAACAAATATCTATAGTATGTATGTGTGGTAAATAACTTGTTTTATCAGTAATTTTTCGTTCATTTGTTTCACTGTTTCTAAGAGTGTTTAGTTTTTTCTTGTATTGCTGGCTGGGAGGGCTTTCCCAATTTTGCTAATCAGGGATCAATATTTTTTTTTAGTTAAAAAGTGGTCTATGTAGTTGGTAATAATAAAATAATAGTATAAAAATAAAAAACATAAAAATATGCAATAAAGAAAAACCTTAAAAAAAAATATTAAAACAAAAATTTTAAAAAAAAAAAATATTTAAAAAAATATTGAAAAAAAAAATTTAAATTAAAAAAATATAAAAAAAATGTTTAAAAAATTCAAAAAAATATAAACAAAAACTTAAAAAAATTATTTAAATTATTATAAAAACCCATTTAATAAAAATAAAATATATAACTGTTAAATATTAAAATTATATAATTGTACGTATGTAAATAATAAAAATGCCAATAAAATATTATAACCCTAGTATAACCTACAACAAATTAAAAAAAAGTTTATTTTCATTACTAGCTTCTCTTTTTCGCTATAGAGCAGCAAAAGTAGGTTTGAAAACTGTCGTGCTTGAAAAACTAAATTTCATTTGGTTTATACTAAGTATGTATGTATGTATGCATACCAATTTAATTAAAACTATATAATATTTTTACACTATAATCTATTTTATTTGTATTTCCTGTTGGACGCTGTAGAAAAAAGGCTTGTGTACAAATATATACAAACAACAAATCGCTCACATGATGCACATATTTACTTATGTAACTGTTTTATTTTGTTTTTTTCTTTTATAATTTTTATTTTTGGAGTCTGTTTAGAATCATAAATAAAAGTTAAGTGTTTACACCAGTTATTTTTTTTTAATATTATGTATCAAGTTTTATTAATCGTAATAATAATTTTTTACATAATAATATATAAAGTTTTATAATAAAACTAGTTTACTACTACTAGCACACATTTACACTGTTCATATTTGCATGCTTTAGGTTTTTTGTAAATTTTATTTTTTTTACATTAATAAATTTAAATTTTTCAATTATAGTGAATTCCGCTCCTGTGCTCACATACACAATTAAGAAAGTTGTTTGCAGTTTTTATTTTTATTTCTTTATTGATTTTTATGTACAAGGCTTTCTTTAAATTACTATTGTGTCTTCTCAACTATTACTGCAGAATATGCCATTTTTCCATTAAAATTTTAAACAAAATTGCAACGGTTGCATGTTGGTGTGCTTGGTTGTGGTGTAGTTGGCTATCACCCAACGCGAGATATGTTGTTTTTTGTTCACAACATATTTTTTTCTTATAGTTTTTTTGTTTTGTAATAACGGTATAAATACATTATTTTATATTTTTACAAATGCTTAAAAATAAACAATTTTTGAAATTCATAAAAAACGTGATAAAAATGAGAAATAAAAATACAAAACATTTTTAAAAACAGTTTTAATTGAAATTAAATTAAAAAACATTTAAAAAAAAATTAATTAAAAAAAAAATTAATTAAAAAAAAATTAATTAAAAAAAAAATTAATTAAAAAAAAATTAATTAAAAAAAAAATTAATCAAAAAAATTAGATTTTTTTTAATTAAAAGCAAATAATTTTAAAATTTAATTTAAATAAATAAAAAATTAATTAACAAATTAATTAAAAAAATACATAATTTAAAAGCAAATTATTTAAAAAAATTAAAAAATAAATTAATCAAGAAAATTGATTTTTTTAAATTAAAAACAAATAAATTCAAACAATTTTAAAGTTTAAGTTTCATTAATTTATACATTAAAAATTAAAGAATTAAAATATAATTTTTTTAACAATACTTTCAAAATATTTTTTTGAAAGCGTTCCTGTAAAAAATATAAATACTTATGCTTTGAAGCCTGTAATATTAAATGCTTTCTAAAAGCATATGCGTATATAAGAAATCGAAATTTATGTTTCTAAAAAAAATTAAAAAAATGTTTTTATTAAAAAAGAAGTAATTAAAAAAATTAAAATAATAATTTAAGAAAATAAGACATCAAACAATTTTTAAAAATTTATTAAAATTTCACCTTCTAATAAAGTCATTAAAATATTTTCCTAATGATATTCATGTTCATGTTTAAAAATATATATTTTTAGCGCTAATTTAGAAAAGTTAAAAAAATCGGGGTTCTTAGCTTTTTCCAGATTTATATGCGCATATAAAAAATCGAAATTATTATTTCAAAAATACGTGCCTGAATAAAATTAAAAAAAAATTTAAATAAAATTAAAAAAAAAAATTAATAAAATTAAATAAAATTTAAAAAAAATAAATAAAATTAAAAAAAAATTTAAATTAAATAAAAAAAAAATTTTAATTAAAAAAAAAATTAAATAAAATTAAAAAAAATGAATAAGATAAAAAAGAATTAAAACTTTATGGGTTGTAATATTTTTTATGACTTAAAATAGAAAAGTAAAAAAAAAATTTAAAAATTTAAAAACGTTTTTATGTTTTTATGTTTTTCAATCGTTTTTTTTATAGTTTGAAAGTTAGAGAAAAAACCAAAGTTTCTGGTCCAAAGTTCTGAATATATGCAAAACTCAAATTCGAAATAGTACAATAAAATTACCAGCGGCCAATTATTTGTAATGCGCTGCAGGTACAACAATAAAAAATATTATTAAAGCATGCCAGCAAAATTTTTAAATTCTTTTTAAAATATTTTGTATTTTTTTTTATTTAATTTTTTTTTTAATATTTTATTTTTCATTATTTTATTTTTTATTTTTTTATTAAAAAAAAAAATTAATTAAAAATATTCATATAAAAAATTCAATGTAATAAAGAATATAATAAAATAAAAGCATAAAATTAAAAAACTTAATAAAAATAAATAAAAATGAAAAAACATATGTAGAAGCTCAGCTGCACACGCGTGCTTCACTTACAACCCTCACAAAGCACCAACATGCACCCAAACACTTACCCTTGTGCTGAAAACTAAAGTATACGCTGTTGTTTGCCAATTTGATTTCAATTCAGCCAACTTTTAGTACTTTCGGTTTTCGTTCCACTTAAAAGTACACATGATTGCTATTTTTTGTAATTCTTTTTATTTATATATTAAATACTAAAAACTAAATAAATGGTATTTTAATATTATTTTTTCTCTCATGTGTTTTCATCATTTACTTTTACATAATTTTTCTTGTATGCACACTGCAACAAATTGTTTATTTATATGCATATATGTATAGGTTTTTTATCAACGTTACAATTATCTTTTAATTTTCATAGTTTAAATTATTTTTAATTTTTATTGGTTTATATTATTATGAAGTGTTAGATATTCAGTTTTGTTTTAGTAAAAGGAAAGAATAGCCTTTATGCTAATTTTTGTAGTGTTCACGTTTATTAACATTATTGTTGTTGTGTTTTTTTAATTATTTGTTTTTAGTATATATGCATATATTTATTTATTGATTTTTATATAAGTGTATGTATGATTTTAATTGTTTGCAATTATACACTTTGCAAGCCATAAAAATTATATTTAATTATATGTATATATATATATGTATGTGTGTGTGCGTGAACGCTTGTGTTTAGCGCTATTATGCTAACTATTGTTTATTTATACAACATTTGCGCTTGCAAGTCAAACAGACAAATTGCATAGAATGCTCAATATTTTGAATTCTTGCATTTTTTGCTTAATTTTATCTGCTTTTTGCTGGCGTTCACACAAAACCACAGCACGACTCTTATAACATATACATATATATATTATATGTAAACATATAAACGTGTGTGTGTGTGTGTGTGCAAGGGGTGTGTACTTGTATTTGTTAAAAAAAATGCTGCTATTTTATTTTATTTTTCTATAAAACTATATAATATATATAATATTTTTTGTTTTTTTTTTCTTTTGTGTGTGTGTGTATTCTCGTTTCATATCAACATACAACTGTTTATTATTCATTTTATTAACATTTTTTATTATAATTATTGTTATTATTTATTAATTTATTATCAGCAACAGCTAAGTTCGCTTGTTTCCGTTTTGCTGATTTCTTTAAGCCAACACAAACCCAAATCTTCAGCTGTGCTCCGCTTGTAGACCATCTTCCGCTCTTCAATTGCTAATTGAATTGTTAATTTCAAACAAATTAACGGTAAGGAGCCGAACTGCTGTTGCTCATTCACACATTCAACGCTTGCTTCCCTTCCTTTCCTTCCTATGCTCTTGTTTTCTACGCTTTCTAAACGTCGTCCCGTTATTTTGCTTTCACTTACGTACTACTAAAATTTAATTATATTTTTAATGCATTTTTTCTGTTCTTCTGACTGTTTAGTGCGTTTAGCCAAACAAATATCCAGCATTAATGCTTTCTTTTTTAGCTTTCTTACATAATTTGAATGAATTGTAGTGTATGTTACACTTGAAACGCTTCAATCGCAGTTGCCATTGAATCTTAAATGGTTTTTAGCTGCATTGAAGCAATTTTCAGTACACATATTTAACTCCACTTTGTTATAGTTGTTGTTATTGTTGTTTAGACACAATTTGCGCTGGCTTTCATACACTCGACCTATTTATTTATATTATGTATGTATATGTATTGATCACAAACCTGCATTATATTAGGCTAGCACTAACTGTTTGTAGTATTAGGTATTCAATTGAGTTTTCTACTCTACAACACTGCTGGGATTTTTTATTTATTAAAGCGATTCTTCGAAGGCCGCCATTAGATCACTTTGCATATTCATATCGATTTGACCGGCCATCTGGAAAGAAATAAGATTTTTTTACAAGGCATGATTTTGAGCAAAACTCTCTAACTCATCATTATTTTATATCTTAAATATTTAAAAATAAAACTTTTAAACAGTTACTACCCTCATTTAGGCGCAACTTTCAACGTATACCGGCATTTCCAAACAAAATGCTTAGTCTACATTTCGGCGTAAACTTCATACCTAAAAGTAACAAAATACATAGCCTGCATCCAGGCGCAAATTTCATGCCGAACAAAATACATAGTGTACATTTAGGCGTAAATTTTATGCCTAAACGTATACTAGCTTTTTATATCAAAATACATAGCCTGCATCCAGGCGCAAATTTCATGCCGAAATGTATACTAGCTATTCGTAAGAAAATATATAGCATACATCCAGGCGCAAATTTCATATCGATACGTATACTAGCTTTTTTTAACAAAATTCACAGTCTACATCCAGGCGCAAGTTTCATGCCGAAATGTATACTCACTTTTTGTAAAAAAAATATCTAGCCTACATCTAGGCGCACATTTTATGCCTAAATCCTTTTACGCCTACTTTAAAATATATTGCTCTAGGACTCCATTTGGATTTTGAAATTTACTTACCGCTTCACGTCGTCGTCGCTCCTGCTCGAGACGTCGCAACTCTGCACGTCTTGCCGCGGCGCGGTCTTGTGGTGATTGTTGCGCGGCACCGGCCGGTGATCCGCTGCCCTGCGGCGACGCTTTGATATCGTCTACACGTGAATTCTGCACCTGAGTAACGTCGTGCACACTTTTTCTAATTGTAATAGACAAAACATATACAATAAAAGCATGTGCCCCACATGATTTTCTCTACAATCGCTTACCTCCCACTTTCCATGTTGACGTCAGCTGCCGTCGAATGCATATGTCCACCGCCACTACTGTTGACCGCGTGCCCATGACCGTGGCCAACGTGTCCATGTGAATGCCCGTGCGCATGCGCCGACTGCGACAATGATGCTGCCGATGCGGATGTGTGATGACCAGCGCCACCACTGCCACCGCCCGCACCACTGACGCCGCCCACTCCACCGGCACTGCTACCACCGCCGACACCACCGCCAATGACGTTGGCACTAGTACCGCCAACTGCACTATTACCGTTACCCGTTACACCACCACCCACACCAATTGCGCCCAACGGTTGTTTGTGATGCTGCTTTCGCTGTTGCTCCTTTTCGGCCGCCTCCTTCTGTCGTTTTTGCTCCTTCTCGGCGGCTTCCAACAACTTCAGGCGATCGGCTTTCTCTTTGGCTTTGTTGCGGAATTGTTGGAACGAATCCATGGCGGGTTTAGGCTTGTTGGAAGTCGGTGTATTTTGTGGCGAACTGGCCGATGCCAGTGACGACCACGAACTGGCATTTTTAAGATTTTGTTCGTGCGCCGATTTGAAAGCTTGCGCGAAATTCCCTTGATTCGAGCTCAAACCGCTGGCACTGCCGAGACTTGCGGCTGTTGGTATTTTCAGATCGGATGGCGATTGTTGTGGCGGCGCTACTTGCTGAACCTGCTGGTGTGATTTCTTCTCAGGTGGACTAGGCATCATTGATTCGATGGGCTTGGGCGTGATAAGTAACTTATTGGGCTGAAGCGGCGGTTGAGATTGCAATAATTGCTGTGCCACTTGATGATCGCCCAAACCGAGCGCATTGGCGGCATCCTTTTTACCACCAGTCAGTGACAAGTTGCCAGGCATACCCGGTGCGCCACCGCCCATCATCATGGCGGCAAGAAATTCGTTGTGACTGCCACCCATCGATGGCAATTGTTCGAAAATTGAACCAGTGCCGGCGCCACCGGCATGAGACAGCCCCAAACCGGCTAACGCCAGACTATCTAGCGCACGATCAGCAGCGCTGTTGTAACCGTTGTTGTGCGCGTGTTGTTGCTGCTGTTGATGGTGCTGTTGCTGCGAATGCGCCATGGCCTGTTGGAAATGTTGCGCGGCCACTGCTGCGGCCATTGTGCTAATCCGATTGTTGAGACCCTCGCCGAGCTGCATCAACGGGAAATGATTACCATTCATGCCAGAAACGTTTTCGGCGGCATTCTTCGATAATAACTCCGACATTAAATCCATATGATGATGATTGCCGGCATGCGCATGTTGCGCAGCTGCCTGCTGCTGTTGTTGCTGCTGTGACTGCTGTAAAGCGCCGAAAGCTTGCTGCGCTGACGCATTTTGTCCATGATTACCATGTGTGAGTTGTTGCGGTTGTTGTTGTTGCTGCTGTTGTTGTTGCATTAGATGAGCATTCATGAGGAAGTTATCCGCGACGCTTTTGGCCGACCCTGCCGTTATTAAGGGCTGCTCCAGCGATGCCAGCGACTGTTCAACGGGATCATCAAATTGTGGAATTTGTTTGAGACCAGCAGTCAACAAGGACGATGCCACAGAAGATGGCACCGACGCTGGCGCAACAGACGAAGGCGCGGTGACGACAGCAGCAGATGGCAGTAGAGTATTTGGCACACTTGAGGGCAGCGTGCCAATACCCAAACCGCCAATGCCGGCTGCATCAGCGACATCCATCGGTGTCGGCGGTGGCAGTTTGTGTAAATTACTGGCAACACGTATGCCGCCAATATTTGTGGTAGTTGTGTTGTTGTTATTATTATTATTGCCGCTGTTAGTTTGTGATGTAGTAAGTAGGGAGCCAGTCAGCGACGCTGCGCTTGCAGATGAGGCGAGTAGTGCGGCGGCAGCGCTTGATACCGTTGGCATTGTCAAGTCATTGGGACCGTTACTGCCCGCTGCACCGCTATTGGCGATGCTACTGTTACTTATTGTGGTTGCAGCCGTAGTACCAGCCGCCGCGGAAGCTGCAGTGGTGCCGCCGCCGATGGTTGTTGCGCCGCTCATGGCATTTAGAACACTACCAACACCGCTACCAACAGAAGTCGGTATTAATGATGTTTTACTGCTGTTATTGTTGTTAAGTAGGGCAACAGCAGACATGGCTGGATCCGTCGCAGCACCTGCAAGCGTCGTTGCTGCTGTCGAGGGAGTAACACTCACTGTACCACAGACAATGGAAGAAATCAGACGATACGAGAGGTTGCCAAGCACAGTGATGAAGAAAACATGACAGAAAAGGAGAAGGAATAAGATGTTTTTAATGACAGTAATTATAAAATTTAAAGCAAAAAAATTTTACTGAAAAATGTACAAATGCTTCAACTAATTTTTCCAACGAATAAAATTTAAAAAGTTGATATGCCAAATTTCCTGAAGATATCTCGTCAAATATAAAAGTTTTCCATATAGGAACAAGATTTTAATTGTTCAGTTTGTACTCACTATAGTATGGCAGCTACAAGCTATAGTGAGGGACTAGTTTCCGTATATACAGACAGACAGGAAGGCACACGGATAAGCCTAAATCGACTCAACTTGTTAGGAAAATCAATTATATACAAAAAATAAGTTGAAGTTTAATTAGAAATACGAAAAGACTTTTTCGACTACCCAATATATATTTTACAGGGTCACTGACGTATCTTTTTGGTTGATACAAACTTCGTGTTAAACTTCATAGGCTTTGTTCAGGGTATAAAAAATGTTATATAACTCAAATTGGTGTTTTGCCGTACTAGATTGATAAAAGAGAAATTGGTTACCACTAACCGTTATCAAAAAACACAAATTGGAAAAATATAGGCCAACTTTTTCGATAAGTTAATCAGAAATGAATTTCTTCGCTATAACCAAAAGTAATAAATTTTTTTTAAATAATATCGATAGGTTTTTTTCATAAAATCGATTATTTTTTCTAAAATCTACAAGTGTTATTAATTGTACCCTCAGTTTCGTTTACAAACCCTTAAATGTGCTTACTTTGTGTTCCACTGCCCGAAACTGCATTCAGCTGTGATGTAGGAGCGGTCATTGGCGGCGCCAAACTACTCGTACTTTGTGTCGTTACCCCCGTAGCTGGCACGCCGGCCATTGTCGTTTGTAGATGCTGCAATTGTTGCGTTGCATTTGCCGCTTGCTGCGTTGCGGCTATTGTGGACGTAATTGAGGTTGAAACTGCTGCAGGATTACTGCCAATGCTACCAACAGTTGTTGCTGTAGTCAGGCCAACACTAGTGGGTGCTATAGTTGAATTATTTACCTGTGCAATGTAGGGGAGGAAAGTACAGATATATACACATTAAACAATGAGGGGGTGAACATATTTCGTTGACAGTTGATTTAACAGTGAATGCTTAAAGATAAAATGGCTGACACACAGTACACACTCGTCAACACAAATACGCATTGGAGTCGGAGTGGCGGTGCAAATTGGTTGCGCCCCTGATCTTTGTTTTTGGTGTTGTTGGATAAAGGATTTGTGTGTGCGTGTGTGTGTGTTGGGAGTTAGCTCGGTCTAATCTAGAAAGATTGTTGTCTGGTACTTACATTATTGCTACCACTTGAATCACGGGGTTTCTTCTTTCTCGGTGGACGACTATCAATATCACCTGTAGGCAATTGATAAAAAAAAAATATATATTTTTCGAATTTAAATTGTTTACTCAAAAGTATAAACGGTGCGGTTATACTCTATTTTATTTAAAATATAAGTTTTTGGGCGCCAAACAGTAAGTGAAAAAATTGTGAGACGCAATTTGTATATTTCGAAGACCATAAACCTGTACATCGCTAGTGGATTATTGGATATTTTTACCGTTATTCACTTAAGCGACTAAGTTACGAAATTAAATAATTGCAGGATATATGGATAACATAAAGGTAATTAAAAATACCGTTAAAATAATCAATAATAACAATAAAATAATAAAAAGTATCGGTATATCGGTAAATTAACAAAAATTACCGTAAAATAATCCTAAAATATCGATTTAATAATAAAAAATATCAATAAAATTATCAAAATAATCAAAAATATCGATAAAATTATCACAAAACATCGATGAAATAATAAAAAATATCGATAAATTGTCAAAATTTCCGTAAAACACTTAAAACATCGATAAAATAATAAAAAAGATCGATAAAATTATCAAAAATATCGATTACATGAAAACGATAATTAAAATATCGATAAAATAAAAGCTATACCCAAATATATCGATTCCGAAATGAAAAAATCTAATCAAAAATTATACATTCGTATTGTATAAAATTAATAACACGAATTTTTTTTTCAAAAATATAGAAAATCACTAGATAAAAAATAAAATAATATATTTCAAACCCATAAGAAAATACAGCGAAAGTTTAACGGACACTCCGTTAAGCGAACATCTTCTCCATTAACGCTATTGGCCTACCCCAACATGTTTATAAAAATAATCTATTAAGCGGACCGAGAGGCGGACCCTGCCGGTGTCCAAAAATAGCAAAAAAAAAAATAAAAATATCTACAAAAAATTGATTATTTTTTATTATTATATAATTATAGAATTTCTTTCAAGTAGTGATCTCTAAAAAATTTAAAAAATTAAATACTAAAGCGCGACTTTAGAAATTATCGATTACCATTTTTCATTTCTAAATATCATTTATACCTCCAAAATACCGATTCATAAAAAGTTGTTTAAGCTATCGATTAATTTTTAATAGACAAATACCAGAAACCGACTTAAAAATTAACGTTTACTTTCGAAATATGATTTATACATAACAAATATCGATTCATAAAAAAGTTGTTAAGCTATCGATTAATAGCCGAATACCAAAAATCGAGTTTAGAAATGACTTTTTTTCATTTCTATATATGATTGCGTTTCTAAAATCTTTGAAAACTAAAAATCAAGTTTCGAAATTATCGATTAGATTTTCCCCCCAAGATGCTTTATATGCTAGTCGAAAAAGTCGTTTCGTATTTCTAATCAATCTCAGCTTAACTTTTTTATATTTATAAAATATATAAAAAATATATTCATATTTATGCAGTAATTGGTTAAAAAAAAATTATGTACTCAAGCCATAATCGATAAATATGTAACTATTTCATATCAATTTTCCGTAAACCATTTAAAACATAAAGCATTTTGTTGCTAAGGTCTCCCCAACCACAAAGACGATTTTCGAAAGAACCAGTTTAAACAACTAACAGCCGCAGCAGTGAAAAGAGAGCGAGCTTTAAGCTTTTGCTTTCATATGAGACAATTATACGCACATAAATAACTGTTAATTAATAACGCATTTTGTTTTATTTTTTTGTGAACTTCCATTTTTAATGATATATATATTTATATATATATATATATTAATCAATAATTATAACTTATTCAGTATTTGTTGTTGCTGCTTGCTTACATGCTTACACGGTTATAATTTACCGCTCGGCGTTTACTTTTTGCTTTTGCTTCACCATCTTATTTTCTCTACACAATGGAATTGTGAAGATGCAGTATTCTGTGTATGTGTGTGTTTGTAACTATGTTTGGGAATTTTACGGTAATTGTCGGTTTTCTAACTTATGGAATTTGTTTTATTATTTTTGGAGCATCAGTTATTTTTGCAAGAGTTATTTTTTAACGAAATTATTTGTTTTTTTCTCGGTGTGTGTGTGTTTTTTTTTCATAATTTTTTTTTATTTACTGCTTCCACTAATTTGCATTATACCTTAAACGCTATTGACAATGATTTTGGGAAGTTTACTCGAGACTGTCTGCTGTTTGTGTTCATATGATTGTTTTACTAATGCTTTTGTGGTGTTTATAGAAAAAGTTTTATTTGCCAACCAGTTATTTTAAAATAATTTTACTTGTTAAGAGATAATTTGTGTGTTTTTATGCGCATATCTTTTATGTTTTCAATTAATTTGTAAAATTTTTGTTTCTTGCAGAAAATGGCGCTTTTTAGCGTTTTTGGAAAATATTACAAAGTTTTAATAGTTTTCTATGCAGTTTTTTGTTTAATGAATTAATCTTAATTTTATACCCTTTGATCTAATTTTTTATGTAACTTTTTTTGTTTTAATTACTTAGTTAAGTAAAAATTGTTTTAAACTAGTGCAATATTTACTGACACAGTACTATAATAGTAGATTTATATTTATAACCAATTAATTTTTAATTTTTTTTTAATTTCATATTTTTTATTTGGCGGGTTCACGCAGAAAAATTAAAAAATCCTATTATTCCTAGTTAACTTAAGTGCAAAAAATCTTATGATAAAACATTTTCAGCGTTGTTTGTGTTTCCTTGCTTTTATGCTTAAAATTTAATTGCAAAACCTTTTATTTTATTTTTAATATTGTTTTTTATGCTTTCGATTGAATGCAACTTTACTTTCAATAATTTAATTTTAAATTTTAGTTAATATTTAATTGCATGTGTCGCTTTCTACTTTTTGTTTACTATTTTTCTCATCAATAGTTTGTATGGAGGTGTGTGTGTATTAAAAAAATCAAAAAACAAAAAAATATGATTTCCTTGTAATGCAATTGAGTGCGTACGCACACTATGTAACAAACTTAGTTGTTGAATTTTCGAAAACATCAACGTTTTCGCACAAACGCATATTTCAGCGCAAGTGTATATGTGTGTGTGTGAGTATGTGGCAGCTGTCGAAAAATGCGTATGCTTTGCATAGTTCGGACAATTGTTTTGTTTTGTATATTTCTTACTAACATATTTAATTGTATTGTATAATTTTATTATTTCAAGCTTGTCGTACTGTTTTTGTTGTTTTTTTTTATTGCGCTTGAGGCAACAATTTTGCGTGTGCACAAGTCTACGACGCTTTTAAAACAGCTTTTTTTGTGGTTTTTTTAGTTTAACTACAATGTTATGTTCAATTATTAATTTTTTCCAATTCTATTTTTTCTTACTTTTTACGCTCTGTACTTGTAACATGTACAGATTTACAGAAAATCGTATTGTGTTTATTTGTTATGCACATATTATATGTAAAATTATTTAAAAATAATATTTTTACAGCATTATCGACTACAATATAAAAAAGAAAACTTAAAACGTAATAAAAAAAACTATATATTGTGATAGTAATGACAAACGGCACTAAACTAAGGACATTAATGCATATTTCCTTTGTTGATCTTAAAAAAAATAACACATGCACGGCAACAGGCGAGCGCAAACGGGCGTGTGTGGAAATGGGCGCAAGTAAAACGGTAAATTAGAAGAAAAAAATAAAAAAAAAATTATAAAAAAAAAAATTATAAAAAAAAAAAATTATAAAAAAAAATTAAAAAAAAATTATAAAAAAAAAATAAAAAAAAAATTATAAAAAAAAAATTAAAAAAAAAAATTATAAAAAAATTATAAAAAAAAAATTAAAAACAAAAATTATAAAAAAAATTATAAAAAAAATTAAAAAAAACAACAAGGCAGCAGTTTGAAGTGTGCACAATATTTAAAAGAAAAGAGTTTTGCTGTTGTTGTAGCGAGAAGAAACTGCATGTTCACTCTATTTTGTCGCTTTTTTGCTACTGCAAATCAGTCAATTTTTATTGTTAATATTTTGAGTATAGTTTATTTTTATTTTAGTCTGTTATTTAATACTTATGAAATATTCGAAGTTGCTACAAGCGTGAGGAAAGACCTCAAAATAAGCCCTTCACAGGGCAGTCGGTGCGAACTAAACGGAACGGACACGGATTTTTATCCAGCCAAGCGATGTTAACTCGGCACCATTTCGCGAAGTTGCTGCAGGAATGTTTTCTGCCGCTACAACAACAACCAAAATCTAAGTATTTCAATTTATTTTTTACAGAATTACGAAAAATTTTAAATAGATTATAACAAAATAATAAAAAAAAAAAGATGTAGCACAAGACAACTTTTTAAATGAAATTACAATTTTTTTATATTAAAAAGCCTTTTAATTAAATATTTTAATTTTTAAAGTTTTGTGAAGTAAAATTTTGCCGACAGAAAAGTATTTATTCAGAGTGCGCGCCAAAAAGTATGCAATGTCTATAGTTGCTGCACAATGCGTTTTTTTATTAAAAAAAATATTATATAGTTGAAAAAAAATAATATTTAAGCGAATGAAAAATATTTTTTAGTATATTATAGGTTCAATGCCTATGCCAAAGCGCTTCGAGCGCTTAAAATATACCTAAACATACTTTTACGAAGCATACTCTTGGCAGCACAATATTATTACGCATACTTTAAGGCATTTAGCATGCTGTATTTGTAACTACAACCTTGCTCTTTTTGTATAAGCTTCCACGGTTGTTCAGGAAACCGGGCTATACACTTCACAATTGTCAATGAGGCATGCCTCTTTGCAAAAATTAGTGCTAAAACTTTACTAATCTGAAACTCTCAAACCTTTTTTTCTGTTATTTAACTGTGTCTCAATTCCAAAGCAAGAAATATTGTTACTACTAGTAGTGACTGCTGTCGGCAAAACACCAGCTTCCCTAAAAAAAAAATATAAACTACGTTCACTTGCGCCTAAAACACACCCACCACCCACTGTTTGCTCTGCGCGCGCTGCTTACGTAAGTGTGCTTTTGTCAACTTATGATTTTTACATGCTCTTTTTTACATTTTCATTTCAATTATTGTTGTTGCATCAACAAAATTAATATTAAAAAATTTTCACATTGCGAAAATTTGATTTCCATGTTTTAACTGTGGTTTTGTTTTTGTTTTGCTTAAGAAATGGGCTTAACAAAAAAATTTGCTTTGTTCAACTTTTTCTTACGTATTTTTGTCGTAAAAGTTAGCTATCATATAATCTCTCACTCTTTATATATTTGTGTTGTTTTTGTTGTTGCTGTTATACCTATAAATATTTTAGCTATTGCCTGTGAAAGGGAATTTCTTTCATCATCATTTTGGTGCTCAACACATTTGTCACTCACACTGTACAAAGCATTTTGAGAATTTGTTTACCGTTACGTAACTATAAATTAAATTTAATTTAAGAAATTATTGTTATGCTCTAAGTTACTTTTGTTGAGTGACTGTAGATGTGTTGTTGTTGTTTTTTTTTTCTTTTACATCGCTGCTTGGTCTCGGCAGGGGGGCGCAGCATTGCATTGGAGGTTTTACCGCATTTATTGTTGTAAAGCATAACGCACGTGCACGATCACCTCATTTATGGCAATTAGGAGTATATTTAATGATTTTTTCCGGTTGTGTGTGAGCTTTTCGAAATCCTTTGCCGTTTGAACGATTTGCTTTCGTGTTGCCGAAATCACTTCTGGCTCTCATACACTCACTGCCCCTCTCTCTCTCGCTCTGTATCTCATTTTCACTGGCCCTCAAACGTATATCAACTCTGGGCTTTTGCATAGTACACTCTACATTTCCGGTGTTTTTCTCGTTTCTGTTTTTGTTTTTTCATTTCGCAGTGTGTGCACACCGTTGTTGTTGTACCGCTTCTTCTTTACATTTCTTTTAATGTTCACTAATTATTCAAGCTAAAATTGAAAATTTCAAAAAAAAATACATGTATATTCGGTTGTTTGATTTTTATAGTAGTTGTCTGACGCTATAACGGTAATTGTTTTTTGTATAAAATTATGAATTTCTCACGCGCATTTTTCTCGCACAAAAGTTGGCAAGTGGCAAAAAATGAATTTCGTGTCTTTTTCGTTTATAAAAATATGCAAAACCATTACTTAAACAAAAACTTCTGTATTAGTTAACGGTTATCAAGTTGAAATTGTAGGTAAATTTTTTTTTTTTGATGTGGTTGCTGTAATTTTCTTTCTTTACTGGTTTTGTTGTACAAAAATCAAAATGAATATCAATTAATCAATCAATTAATTAAGTACTTCGTATGCATATTTTCGTTTTAATTTGAGATTTGAGCAAAAAACGTGCAAACAATGTGTAAAGGGGAAAGCCGACAGCCGACAGCCGAAAAATTAGTTACATTCGATTTGAAAAAATATATACATATATATTTTTTTTACAATTTCTCTTTCCATTTCTTATTCATTATACTGCTATAGCACAATTCCTCTCTTTTGTGATCCGTGTAAACGTTATTGTTGTAGCCACTACTGTTGTTAATGTTGTTTGTTGTAAGCGAACAGTAGACTCCTAGTGGTGTGTTACAAGTGTCAGGCGGCTTCAGTATAATCAAAATATTATTTAGATTATATAACTTAGTTTCGAATTAGTCTATGATCGGCCTAAACGCGCAAGCGCGCTTCAGAATTTTTACTTTTCAGATATATGAGCCATTTTCCGCAGTTGCTTTCACAAGTAATCTCATAATTGTGGACATAAGAAGCTCACGTCAACAAAGTTCGTTCTCCCTCACGCTTTCTCACGCACGTCACACACTCCCAAAACATAACGGTTGATATGTAATTTTGAGGAAATAACTTCCGTAAATTTTTTAATTTTTTTTTGGTAAATTCGTTTGAGAAAAAATTAAATTCTTAAAAAAAAAATAATTCTTAAAAAAAAAATTGTTAAAAAAATAATTCTTAAAAAAATATATATTAATATAAACCCATTTTATAGAGTTGCAATGAAATTGTTTTTAAATAGAAAGGGCTTCCGCACTTATTTATGTCGTTGAGAAATTTTTTTAGATGAATAATAATTTTTTTTTTAATTTTTTCAAACTTTTCTGTATAAATAATAAAATATTTTTTTTTTTTTTTAATTTTTTTTTCAAACTTTTTTTGCATGAATAATAAAATATTTTGACAACTTTTTCAAAATTCTGTATCGAATTTGCGTGCCAAGTGGGAATTTATGCGACTGTGGCAATTAAAATAATTTAAAATAACTTTTTTCCACATATCTGATTGGCACGTACTTAGCGGCATTAAATATGTTCAAATTGGCAACTGCAGAGACAACAAAGGTCGTAAGAAGTGGGTATTTATGCGTGTTTGCGAATAAAATAAAAGAACTTTTGCTAAGTTAAATGAAAAAAATTTGCGGTTTGAAAATATTTGTATTTAATCAATATATTTTTTAATAAAACAAAATTTTAATTAATATAATTAAAAAAAAAAAAATTACAAATAAAAATTACACTTTTTTTCTCGTAAAAAATGAAAGAATTTGCGATTTGAATTTTTTAATTAATAACATTTTTTTAAAAAAAAAATTTTTTTTAGAAATAAAAATTTCACTTTTTTCATAACTGAAAAATATAATTTTTTTTAATACCTAATAGGTAAACGGTACAAAAAAAAAATATAGTATCAGTTACAGCAAACAACGAAACTGTTTCGAAAATTAAACAAATAAAATAACGCGGCCTACTCATACAGAACTTCCATGTTATATAACAAGCTTACTGTGTGTCGCGGTTTAGTAGATGCTCCGATGCTTGCATAGTTTAATAGTAATTTATAGCCTAGTTTTTACACATTGTCTGCAAGTGTTCATTTTCATACGTGCGTGTGCGCCTATTATGTAATTTTTTATAAAATGTTAGGTAACAATTGTTGGTAATAATTTTTTTTTTATAATTTCGTATATTTTTTAGTTTTGTTTTTGCAATATTTAGGTATTTTTTGCAATTTTTCACAAGGCAATTTATTTACATATTCTGTTGTTGTTTTGTTTTTTTTTTTTCAAAATTCATTTCTAACTAATTTAGTATTTAATTTTGCAAATATGAAGCTTAGAGGTTAGCATTTGCAAAGACGAAGCGTTTGAATTTGCAAAAATTGAAGTGCATTCTCCGTCGCTTTTGCTGATGACGCAGTGTTTATGACGAGATGAAACATACCATAAGGTGAATTTTTCAATGTGAAGATTTTTTCAAAATATGTTTGGCATTAAGTATAAATGAAACTGATTTTATGAAGTTTTTAAAACTTATAGGATTACAAAACCAGCACTTATAGTTTTAACATACTATTAGGGATTTAGAATCTCAAGTTTATTCAGTTCAGCCCCTTTTTAACCTAACCTAATTTGTATCAAACAATTTTAAGATGTTTAGTCGTCAACACTTTCCGAAAAGTAAAAAAAAAAATAAAGTTCTCTTTTATATATAATAGCAACAAAGCTACTCAAAAGTTACAAATTATTTCTATGATCCAAAACTAATTTAAAAACAAAATCTTAAAAAAGAAGGAAGCATTTGATTAAAGTATGCTAATTAAAATTTAAAAAAGTCCAAAAGGATTAAAAAAAAAAGTTAAATAAAAAATTAAAGCAACTAAACTCGCATAAGTACTCGAAACATATCTTCCTTAGTTTTTAACATTGAATTAAGAAATGTCAGTAATTTTCTTCAACTAAAGCAAAAGACTTGTGAGTAACTTAGCATTCTCTCGCTGCGCATGGCTGCATTTTTAATGTCTAAAGGCTTTTCACTAATACATATTAATACTTTCTGCACACACTTTTGCATTTAATCATATTTAAGACAGTTTAGCAATTGCTAACTGTTTAGTTTTATTATAAACATTTTTTTTTCGTTTTTTTTGCATACTTTTTTTTTCTCGCCACAGTTGTTTTGTTTTTACATATTCGTGTTTATATACGCATTAATGATATAGGTTACCTTAAGGTTACTAATTTTTGTTTTGCAATTAAATTTAAGCACACGTTTAAAACACCATTTATCCGTTCATTAGATAATACTTTTTGGTTTTTATAATTTGTTCTAATGTGCAAAAACACTTTAATTTTTAATTGTTTTCTGAGAGCAAGTAAGCTCCCAAGACTTTGCTAAATGTGTAAGAGATAAAAAATAAATGCTTACGCTCGCTCTCTTTCCTCTATTTCTCTCTCTCTCTCTCGAACTCGTTCTCTCGCTCTCTGATTGGCTGCCCCCAATACACAATTGCTTCACGATTTTTTCACTCGCATATTATATAAATAATTTTTTTTTTTTGACTTGGGTTTCAAATTTTAAAACTTTTTCTTTTCAAAATATAAAAATACACTAATTATAGCCACATGTGCTCAAAATTAAGTTTCAATAGCATTTTGCACATGTGGTAAACATTAAATTGTAAATTAATCAATGTAATATATAGTAATTGTATAAAAAAAATTTTAGAAAGAAAAATTAGGAGTTTTTTCTGGATATGGCAAAACTACACGCATTCTGCTTGTAAAAAAAATAAATTAATTAAAAAAAATAAATTAATTAAAAAAAATAAATTAATTTATAAAAAAATTAATTTAAAAAAAATAATTAAAAAAAAATAATTAAAAAAAAATAATTAAAAAAAATTAATTAAAAAAAAAATTATTTAAAAAAAATAATTAAAAAAAAATAATTAAAAAAAAATAATTAAAAAAAATTAATTAAAAAAAAAATTATTTAAAAAGAATAAACAAATAAAAAATTAAAATAAAAGTTTTTTAAAATAATAAAAATATTGTATATAAAAAAAATTATAAATTCACTTTAATTCATTATTTATTTGTTAAATTCCTTTTTACCAATTTTTTTTCTTTAATTTTTAATGAGAAAAAATTTAGTTATGTACTAAAAGCAATTTTGTTATATATTAAAATTTTTATATAAGCCACGGAGGTTTACTAATTTTATAATTAAATTTAATAAAGAATAATTTAAAAAAAAATTTTAGCTATAAAGAAACTTTAATTTTAATTAAAAAGTAGAAAATGTGTATAAATTTTGCCATATTTTTAGCATTTCCTTTTTTCGCTATGAAACTTTTCTCTGATAACTACATTAATAAATATGTATAAGAAAGGTAATTAAAAAACGCGTCCTAACCTGCTTCGCTATCACTCGAATCGCTGGAACTGCTGTCGCTTGAACTGGACGATGATGAATCGCTAGAACTGGAACTGGATGAGAGGCGAGCCGTGGGCGGTGCGGCTTCCACTTTATTCGATGAGGATTCGTCTATAAATAATAGAAAGACAATTAATTAAATAAAATATACATATGTATATGTATATGGTACATATTTTAATTTAACTGTATATGATCTCTATCTCAAT
Source organism: Bactrocera dorsalis (assembly GCF_023373825.1). Taxonomy (NCBI): domain Eukaryota; kingdom Metazoa; phylum Arthropoda; class Insecta; order Diptera; family Tephritidae; genus Bactrocera; species Bactrocera dorsalis. The sequence goes on from NC_064306.1 coordinate 3,589,714, forward strand.
TAAATATTCCAACTTTTATAATTTTTTTTTTATATTTTTTATATTTTTTTAATCATTTTTTTTATATTTTTTTTATAATTTTTTTTATAATTTTTTTTTATAATTTTTTTTTTATAATTTTTTTTTTTATAATTTTTTTTTATAATTTTTTTTTTATAATTTTTTTTTTTATAATTTTTTTTTTAGTAATTTTTTTTTATAATTTTTTTTTTATAATTTTTTTTTATAATTTTTTTTTATAATTTTTTTTTATAATTTTTTTTTATAATTTTTTTTTATAATTTTTTTTATAATTTTTCGTTCGTTAATAAGTACAAAATACACTAGTTATAGGAAACTAACTCATTAAATTTTAAATTTATTTCTTTTATTTTTAATTTATTTTTTAATTTAATTTTTTATAATTTTTTTATTTTATTTGATTTCAAATTATTTTATTTTTCATTTCGTTTGTTATTTTTATTTTATAAATCAATTATACATATATTCCAACTTTAATAATTTTTTTATTATTATATTTTTAAACTTCGTTAATAAATACAAAATACACTAGTTAAAGGAAACAAACCGCATTAAATTTTAAATTTATTTTATTTTTAATTTTTTTTATTAATTTTTTATAAATTTGTTTCATTTATTTTTTATTTCATATTATTATTTTTTTTTTTGTTGTGTTTTGATTTTAAGTTTATATTATTTTATTTTATTTTTAAGAATTTTACCATAATTTTTTTATTCTTTGTTTTTTATTTATTAAATAAAAAATATGTATGTGACGCACATACAGCTGCCAAACTTACCTTTTTTGGCCGTCTTCTTACTGGTACCCAATTGACCAGTGACATCCTGCAGCCGCTTCTCCAATTCTTGCTTCTTCTCCGCCATTTGCTCATCTTTAGATTTGCCAGATGGTTTTTTATCTGCGAGTGTACGCGACAATTATAAAGAGAGAGAGTAAAAAAAAGAGAATATTAAGAATTTAGGAATAGCAAATAGACATGTTTCACATAAAAAATATTTCATGGTTGTGTTAGTTTACTGCGCCGAGACTATTTTATTATTATTTAATTGATATTATGCTGCTATTATACATTTCTATGGACAAAAAACTTATTTTGCAATTCTTTTTTAAATAATTCTAAAATTTACGCAATACTGAAAAATGTAGTAAAAAATTAGGCGAATATTTTTTTTAGTTAAAAAAAAAATTCAAATTTGTACCGCGCACATTTTGTTAGCTGCCAAATCGACACAAAGAAAAAATATAGCTGTAGTTGGTTATGGTATGCCGTGTAGATGGCATTACTTTTTGGCAAACAAAATTAAATTAAAAACATGCGAATTTTATTTTAAGTCTAATTGACATTACAAGAGACAGCGTCTTTAAAAATTTTATATTTTTTAAAAATCCAATTTTTTCATTTGAAAGCAATTAAAAAAATTCAACAAATTTAATAAATTTTTTCCGATTAAAAAAATTTAATATTTTAAAAGAAAAAAAGAAAAACTAAAGAAAATATCCAACCAAAAATGCACATAATTACTACTCAAGCCTCCTTTTCTCATAAATCATGCAGTCAATTCAATATCATATTTTAATCCGTAAAATCATATAAATTCGAACGTCTAAATACAAAAAGTTTAAGCCAAAATTATTTTAATTACAGAAATCTGCTGTAGCTATAAATAAATTTAAAATAAAGAGCAAACAACCGATTTAGACTGGGAACACAAAACGTCATAACAAAGCGTAACTACATACAATTGCAACAAAACAAACAATAAGCGTTTATGGCAGCCACAAACTAAAGATAAAGCCAGGTTTGGATTAGTGCAAAGCTTTAGTAATTGTTGTTGTAAGTAAAGATTATAAAACAATCGATTTTTATTTTGCTTTAGTTAAACTTTTGTTGTTGTTTAGTTCATCCAATTAACACAGTCACTACTATATAATATTGTATTATTCACTGGATTTTCATCTCATTCTTTTCGCTTCATTTTTCCTGCGTTGCGCAACACATGTATGTATGTATGTCATTAACTTAAACACAGATGCTTTTGCATTGCTTGCTCGTTTGAACATTTTATATTTTAGTGGGAAAATTATATATTAGTTACACATACAAAAAACACAACACACGAGAAAAAGTTTTATTCAGGCAATAATTATATATAATTATAATAAAAATTATATACAATCTTGTTAGCAATATAAAAAAATCTGCTTCTGGGAAAACAATGCCAATTGTGCAGCTTTCACACATTCAGTCAGCTGCCCGTCCATACTGGCCTAACCGGTGTGCTTTTTAACTTTTATACATAAAAAAATATCTATTGAATTTTTTAATACAAAATAATATATTAAATAAAATTTTTACGTTTAAAATACTTTGTTCTAAAACTTTTTAAAAACTAAAATTCTATGAGATTTTTCAGTTTTTCACACTGAAGAAAATAATGTAAAGTTTCTGTTACCAAATTAAATTTTTTATTAGTATTGGATAGTCGAAAAAGTCTTTTCGTATTTTGTATATCTCCAGTGCTGCCAATCACATTGTGTCACACCATATAAAGGTGAGAAAAGGTGAGATTTTAAGCTTCATTTACCCAAATTAAATTCGGGGAAGTTGAAAAAATGATACAGCTGTTTAAAACTGAGTAAAATAATGAAGAGATTTGATTAGAAATACGAGAAGACTTTTTCGACTACCCAATATTTTTATAAAATAATTATAAACTTGAAAAATAAAATTTTAATGAATATGTAAAACAAATCTAAAAATAAAATCAAACTCATAATTATATAATTTTATTATTATTTTGCCAAATTTAATTAGATTAGATTTATATGTATAAAAGAAAACTAAAATTAAAATAAATGAAAATTTAAAAATAAATAATTAAAAAATAAAAACAAATAAATAATAAATAAAATAAACAAAAATAGATAATTAAAACACATAATAAATACAAATAAAAAATTAAGTTTCAATTAACACCAAAAAAATTTTAAAGCAAAAAAAAAAATAAAGAATAAACAGCAAAAATTAAAAAAAAAAAGCAATAAATTAATAATAAAAAAAATAAATGATAAAATGATAATAAAAAAATAATAATATAAAAATAATAATAAAAAAAATAATAAAAAAATTAATAACAAAAATAAATATTTAATAACAAATTTATTTTAAAAAAATCTATTTTCTGCGGTAAAAATTTCGAAACAAATAAAACACAATTTCAACATGTTATAACATAAAAAAAGTTAACTTATTTACTCATACATATATGTATATTTGTAAAAAGCACATAAAACATAATCACAAAAAAAAAACAAAATTAAAAAAATATAAATATGTATAATGTTTGGAGCTTATGGCGAGCAGCATAAGTGAATGTATGCAAAACAAAGCTGTCGAACTAAATTATAAACGCAACAAAAATAACAACATTAAATATTGAACACATTCGAACCGGTGCAAGTTGAGCGAACGTAATTTCAATGTGATTCGCCCTGAAAGTAAGGAGTAAGGCAAACAAGCCTATTGTGCAACGAACAATTGTATTTATGTGTATGTGTGAGCGCATTTGTGCATTTGTGAATGAGTGTAAATTGAAATGTATATGCGTATGTGGTCATGAGCGTGTGCATGTGCGTGTATATGTGCGCGTTATGATTTCTCTGTTGCAATACAAACTTATAAAACAACAAAAACCAACTTGGAACGGTTAAAACAGCGAAAAGGCAATAGCTATGTATAACGGATAATAGTTATGAATCATTAAATAAATTATTTGGCTTTTTATTTCATATGGCTTAAAGCAAAAGCTAATTAAAAATCATTTAACAATTGTTTCAGCTATTGAAGATTACTTAGGATTTGTTGCTCTTGACAAAAATAAGCTTAGTTTATTTTCATTAGCACATTATTTATAAAATAAATTTGTTTTGTCTCTCTTTTTTCGCTTTTTCCAATTATATGGCATTATTATTTGTTGGTTTTGAATTTCTCTAGTAGTGCGTGTCATTGGGATAAACTTACAGTAGGGCTTACGAGTTTTTTTGCGTAGGCAGGATGCCACATAGCTTTCTAGTTCGCGCAGCGTTGACGGCTTCAATGTTTCGAAATCGATTTCGATCTCATCCGGATTGGAGTCGCGCAATGAAGGCTCGCGATTTTGAATTATATGCACAACACGACCAAGCTTGTCACCTAAAATCACACAAGTATATAGAAAAGAACAAATCAGTCAAAATTGCACAAAGCTGAGATATGCATTTCCTCATTTACCCGGCAGTTTATTAATATCCAACGATAACTGTCGTTTTTCATCGTACGACATCGGCTTGGCCGTGTCCTCTTCCTCTGAATCGAAATTCATCACCTGACTGGGCTTCTTTTTGTTGGTGCCGCGCGCAGCTGCACCGCCAGCACCAGCTGTCGCACCAGCGCCACCGCCTGCGCCTGCTGCCGCTGCGCTGCCCTTCGCACGCTTATTGGCGCCCGCAGCGCCGCCAGCGCCAGGTGTGCCGCCACTGGCTGCGCCCGCTTTGGGTCCGCGCTGACCCTTCACCTTATTGCCCTTGCCACCGGGCGTTACACCGACTGCTGCTGTGCCCGCTAAGCCTGCAGCTAACGGCGTACCCTTGACGCCCACCGGTCCAGCACCTAACTGACCCATCGCCATGGCAGCGGCTAAATCGCCACCATGCAAATTCGCGCCCGCCACGAGTGCCGCATTAACACCCACACCGGCGCCTACAACACCAACGCCACCGGTTTGTGCATGCGCGCCACCAACACCAGCCATCGTTGCACCAACGCCCACACCAGTGCCACCCTTCTTCTTTTCTTTCAACTTTTTCTTCGCTTTCTTCTTATTTGAGGCTTCCTCCATCAACTTGCGCATCTCCTCTTGCAGATCGAGTAGCTTGGCCTCCAGCAATTTCAGTTTCGCATTGCGCTCCTCATCCGAATTCGATTCGTTTTCCGTATCTGAGGATTCGTCCGACGATGAATCGCTGCCATCACCAACACCACCAACGCCGCCCCCAACACCGCCACGTTTCGTTGTTGCGGAGAATGCATGGTGGGCAGCAGCTACGACCGCCGCAACAGCGTTGGCTACCGACTCGTCGGGTATATTAGCGTAGCGCATTTCGAAAACGTCCTGCAGCTTGCGACCCATGGCAACGACATCATGATCTGGCGGGTTATACTTATAGCAATTGGTGAATATTAATCGCACATCGGCGGCGAACTCGGGTGCGCTTTTATATTCGCGATTGTCCATTTTCTGCTTCACTGTGCCCAAATCCATCGGCTTCTTGATAATGTCGTGATAATCATGCAAACCGAGCAACTCGGCGTCGACGGGTTTGTAGAAGGGCCAAGCGTAACCGGAGTGTTTTTTCGAAAACAGCTCTTTGAGGATTTCATTGCATGATTTAAGTGCGTCCGACAGCTTTTCTTTATTCTTGACTACGCCGGGAACGCCACCAACACCGCCGGCAACGCCCATGCCGCCAGGCGCCATGCCAGCGACGGCCATCGGCGACAAGGGATAAGCGGATCCTTGGAATGTGAGATCCTGTAACAATACGGAAGTAAAGAAAAAGAGAAAAAGAAATGTGTAAACTTATTTATTGCATTATACATTTTCCTATTGAACATCGTAAGGCATATACAAACTAAAATGTAAATAAAAGGAGGCGCAGCGCAATAGCATGATGAGTATTTTCTCTTCGCATAACCAATGAGCGTATGCGATTGATGGCCTTACCAATAAGAAAAAAAGCGTAAAAAGAAAGTGTGGCGAAGAAAGACAGGAAGAGGTTAGAGTCGAGGTTTGGGTGAGTTGGAAAATTTTAAAATCTGCATAACAATTTAAAATAGGGCTAAAATATATTTTAGCAAAAAAGTACAAAATTTAATGACAGCAAGCTCTTTTAATGATAAATGAAAATTAAAAAAAAAAAATGTTTAAACATAAAATCAGTTTTAAACAAACATTTTATACCCTGCACGCTAGTTGCGGTTTTTTAAGTTCAAATTCAATATTTTTACGAAAAAGCAATAAAATGCAGCCCTAACAGTTACATTTTCTCACCAACTAAAAGCAAGAAAAATTCAAAGGACCATCTCCAAATCTCATTTCACTCTCAGCCAGCCAGCGCTCGCCTACCTTTTTATTCATTACCTGTCGACTGGATTCGCGTCTAGTTGCGATTTTGGCGCTCTTGGAATCGATTTGCGCATAAGGTGCCATTTCAAATGCATTCGCTGTCGGCGTCGTTGTATCGGCCTTTCGTTTAACACCCTTCTTCATTTTCGCCGGCTGTTGTGGCGGTATTACTGCATCGGCTGTGCTATTAACACTGCTGTGATACGCGGATAGTACGGCAGCGCCAACGGCAGCTGTTGAGTTCGGTGCGCCACCAATACTGCCGCCCGCCGTATTCACACTGCCGCCGCTGGCGTCAAGTAACGATGAATTTACCGCACCAGCCGCATTTACAGACGCCGCTAACGCGGCATTAGCACCCACCAAGGAACCGCCAGCTACACTACCGGCTGGTAATATACCACCGGTAGGTAGTACTGTTGCGCCGGCCGTTATTAATGCGGCACCCGCACCACCAACAATGGCGGTAGTTGTTGTATTTGTGCTGCCGGGAACTGTTTGCGGTGGCATTGTCCCAATAGGTGGAATGGCGGGTGTAGTGGTTGCCGTTGCGCCACCACCAGTCGACGACACTGTGCTGCTCAGCGAAGAGTGTGGACGTGCGGGTGCTCGCGGTGTACCACCTGTAGCGGCGGTGGCAGCGGCTTTAGTGGCTGCTGAACCGGTGGCAGGTGTATGTAGCAACGCAGAGCTGGGTGTGGCTGGTTTACCGGCTGGACGTGGTTTCTTCTTGCCACCTTTCGGTGTCACAGGCTCCAATTCGATTTCTTCCTTGGGCATGGCTTCGATTTTCTGCAGGAAGACCTTTTCTAATGTTTGGCCCATAACAACAACATCTTCACCAGGTTTATTGTAGACATAACAATTGGTGAACATTGTATTGAAGTCCTGTATGGCTTCTTTGGCCGACCAATAGTAGTTGTTTTCCAAACGTTTCTTTATCGTACCCATGTCCATTGGATGTGTGATAATTTTGTGGTAATCGGGCAGGTTAAGTTTTTTTGCATCGACCGGTTGCTGGAATGGCCAAGAGAAATGATGTTTCCAAATTGCTTTCATCACGGTTTTAATGAGATACTGCAGTTGATTTGTGTTGCGACCGGGTCGATCGGGTGGTGGTACGGTTGGGGGTTGCACGATGCCGTTAACCGGCTCCACGTACGGCTCATCGCGTGGCGGCGGATCCTGCGGCATGTTTAAGTGTTTCTACAGCACACACCCACACGCACACTAGCACAACGTGAAATTTTTTTAGGTGGTTTATTGATGTCTTCTACGCAATTCGTAAATAAATAACAGGAACAGATTTTTTTTGCGTGATATTGCTGAGTGTGTACGAATTTTGTGTTTTTTGTGTGAACACTATATAAAACGAGTTGTCTAATGTGGTACCGAAGTGAAACTTTATTTTTCTATATAGGGAAGATGCTACGGACTACTACGTTGTACACAGGCAATGACTTCTTGTTAATGATTGTGGTGGATTTTGGGCAGTCTATACAGCCTACGCAGTTCTTCCCCTTTATGTCTATCGACTGTCTAAACAAATTTTGCTTGTGTTTGCTTTCTTGCGTTTTCGTATAGTGAACGTACTCAAATCCTTTTTTGCAGTCTAGTATTGTGATAATAGATTAGTTTAAAGGTAGCTCTCGATCCTTCCGTGTTTTGAAATAATATACTACGAATTGATTTTGCTACTAATGTTGATGTGATTTTTGTTGCTGCTGTTGTTATTGAACGCCGCATCTTATAGCAAGTTGAATAACTAATTTGGGAAAGAGAAACGAAAGTAAAGTTTAGAAATAAATATCCTCATAAATTTATCATATAAACATAAATTTTCAGGATATGTGCACAAGACTCACCACACATTTAAAGCAACAGAAGTAGAATTCGGGATCAGCTTGTGAAACCGCACATTTTTCCGCTGTGTCCGTTTTTATGCTCAAACGAAGTATTTTCACGTACTTGAAAAGTTGGAATTGTACTTTATTGCAAATTGTATTTATCTAATTAGATTCATACAGCCCAATTCAATTGTGGAGCATTAAAACTGTAATAAAAGAAATAAGAAATATTTAATTACAATTTTTGCTGTTGGAACCAAAAACAGTAGTGATAAAAATGTTTAAAGAGAATAAGAGGCATTTTACGAAAATACGTTCAAGATTTCTTGAAAGAACTTAATTATGATCCTTCAGTTAAATCGTAAATGTTATAGTAGTCCGATCTGAACAATTTCTTCGTGGATTGTATTCTTGCCTTGAGGAGCAATCCATGCCAAAATTGACAGAAGTCAAATAAAGTCACGCAGTATACCTATATATTTTTTATATGCAAAATAGTGCATAGCCATAATAAAACCGTAAAGGTATTTCAATTTATTTAAAAATGTATTTTGTTAACGCGTATCCTCCACTGAGGATTAGTGACTTTATATACAATTTTAAACCATCACCTCATCAAAGCAAATAATATACATATACAGTAATTGCAAAAGGCAGACAACATTTATCGAATTCCATTTTATACTCGCAAACGCGCTAGACAGGCGACAGCAGCCATGCAAACGAAACACTTAGCAACAACAAGCAAACCACAACTTTTCCTATTGCTACCAATAACGCAAACAAAATTTAATTTCGCGCTTTTTTTTTAAATAATTATTTATGTGAAATGCAACGAAAATAACCAATAGGCGTCAACCAACCAACCAATCAAACATTACGGCAAGTCAGACAGCAACAATCACACATCCAAGGGCGCATAAACACACGAACTAATTAACACTAGAGCACATACGTATACGCGCATACATAATTACATAGATGTGAATGATCACACCAAATTTACACACTGCTTATACGTAACAAAACTAGTGAAACTACATAAAATAATTATATGAAAACAAAGAAATTAATGAAAAATATAAGCGAAACACGATGCATAACGCAAAAACAGTGGTAGTAATAGGAAGCGCAAAATATAAGGCGACGTTGACAATTTTCAATAATGTCACTATTAGCCGGCTTTGAAATATGTTAAAACGCATATATTACTAACAAATATTTAATACTAAAGATTGTTGTTAATGTCTGCTAGTGACCGCAATAGCTTAAAGCATCGAACAAAAGGCGATGTAAAGAAAATGTAAGAAAGCAAAGGAATGAAAGAAAGTTCGGTAAATATAGCCCGCGACCTTACATTATTAACCAACAAATAATATATTTTGGCGCAAACTTTTGACATATCTCGATTTGATACTGGCAGAAAGCCCACCAATAATTTAATAAACAAAAAAGCAACTTTTGGCAAACTGAAGCCTGATACGAATGTTCTAAATGAAATTCAAGTGCAAATAGTAGGAAAAACTAATTATATACATACTCAAATGCATTTTTTTGTTGAAACAAATGTGTATCTTCGAATTTGAATTTTTTATAAAAATGCATCCGCCAGATACTTTGCCGCTGCATATCATGTGTACTAACATTACCGCTACCGCAGAGCAGGATGGCAACATTTGTTATTAAAAAACAAAAACACACAGATCATCTTCTTTTAGCACTTGATTTTGCATATGACACATTTTACGCCATAAAACAATATAGAAAAACCGATAGACAGCGCGCACGAAAGCACGTAACATATAAATATGCATACATACCAACAAATGTATACAAGCACGAATATTTGAGCAGAGAATTCGGTGTGACAGGCACAGCCGTTCATTCGAATATGAGCAAATTACGATGTTGCCAGATCAAATGTAGAGTCAGAAAAACAATTTGCGTAAACACTAACGCAGTAAATAATTTTCGAAAATAGGTGAATGCATATGAATAGTACAGACCTTAACAATAAAACTGTTGCCATTATTGTGTTTTTTACAAAAACAAAAATAAACAAATAAAAAAAATAAAATTAAAAATCAATTTACACCCGCACACATCAAAAAGCGTAAAGTTGAGTGGGACAAAACATTCGGCAACACCGCCACCACTAGGCGATGACAAACCGCAGCAGCAGTGGCACCGAAATGGCCGCACGATTCATTTTTGTACAGTAGACAACGCTTCGGCCAAGTTCGGAATTGCCGTCACCTTGTTGTTGTGGTTGCGTTAGCTACCCAATGACACTACTTTGTTATTTCATTCGTTTGGGTGGTTCATCTCGTATGTTCTCATACGTTTTCTTCGTCCACTTTTAACCGTACTCGCTAAACTCAACATACTGTTTGCTTAGCCTCTCGTTTGTTTTAAATGAACGAAATTAAACTCGTTTCGTTTCACGAGCGCAGTGACACCTCTGCCACTCACAAAAATCAAGGTAACACTCCACTACCACCAACACACGTCGTTCAAGTTCGAACTCATCGTCGCGCACCAACGAGAGGAAGTGAAATTTTTCATTCAATTCATGTCCAAAAATCTCACACACTCGCTTCCCATGCAACTTTATGTGCAAAATTACCTAACAAAAAACATTGTTTTCAACAAGTTTTTACTAACAAATTGTGCAGCGTCATTTCCAGTACTGTTAATTCAAACAAATTTCTATGTAATTTTACTAAATTAACACAAAAACTTATTTGCAAAAAACCTACTTCGCTTCGTGTCTTTCCAAACACACACAATTTACACAGAAGCAAAATGAACGACGGACGTGATGGATGAAAAGTGAAAAAGTTACAACAAATGTACGAAAGGTGTTTAAACGACTTACGAGTAAATGAACTAGCCTATAAGCATGGGATAAACCCATTACAATAGCTATCACGCTCACACCACAGGAATTAGCACATATTAGCGGAATGTGAATAGCAAACACACGGTTGCATGTATACAGAAAGAGATAAATAGTTATTAAACAAGGCGAGAAATTCGAAATCGAAAGCATGAGACGCTTTTGGAACTATCGTCTGGAGCCGAAATAACGAGCGCACTAGCCGGATCGCCTTTGAAATCAATCAAAGAAATTCATACAATATAACAATTATACATTCCAGCACGCCAAACAAAGTTTCAAATCTAAAAGAGTTTAAATGATCAGTTAGTTTAATAAGGTCAGAATTATTCCATATAAAATTTAAGAGCATTTTTTCGCAAAATTGGCCAACAACTACTCAAAATCTAAAAGCTAATGTGTATACACTTCATGAAGTGCTTTTTATAAGAATTGGCGCGCGAAAGTGTAAGTTGCCGCTAAAACTGTTCCAAAAAAAAATAAAACCAATCGGTAGCAATGGAAATAAAAGCTTGGCTGCAATACATTACCTGCTTTCGCAATTTTAGGTCCTGAATTATTGTGTGCTAAACGTAGTTATTTTCGTACATATAATACTTGTATGTATCAAGGTTTTTTTATTATTATTATAATGTATCGGTTAATCCGATAATATTTGTTGAGTTAGTATCTATCTTTACACTCGAATATATTTTAATGAACTTTAACTATGCACAAATTGGAACTTTTCTTCAACACACCTAATGTTGTTGGCAAATTAACGTTGCTGTGCACTTTGCTACATAATGATACAAGGATATGAATGAAAACAAATAAATTGTGTATATACGCAAAGATATATTATACAAGATCAACACTTCGGTCACTATATAAAATGGAGCAGCATTAATATTGCTTTAACACATTTTGACTGTTGCTACGTTTGCCATTGCCACTACAACAGTCATTCCTGCAGCCCGCCGAACTCACCCACTTTTACACAATCGAGAAACAACAACGATATTAATAATAAAAAAAATATGGAGATTCACGAGGTATTAACACAAAACATATACACAGCGATACATAGTAAACGACACATTAGCCAGCCAGCAAATAGGGCTCATCACAGTGCCAGTGGCAGTGGTAGTCGCCGCCGCACTACCGCCATTGACAACAACAACGTAAACCGAGTGAAATTTTCTTCAATCTTTTCTGCTTCTTTTCGGTACTCTTTCGTCTTCGCGTAGTTTCTGCTTCTTCCCACTACGGCAAGAATTGGTGCTTCTGTTGATTGTTCAGCGGAGTCGCATTTTTTCAAACACAATTTTTTGCCACTAAATCTACCCGCACTTACAGAATTTCAGAAGCCAATGCTTAAGCATATATTTAATTGCACTTTTTTCACAAATTACCTTTTATTTAAACAATTTTTACCATATATTTTTGCAATTTTCTGCACGTACGCGTTATGATCGAGACGCGCGTTTGCAAGCCGTCAAATATACAATTTTCGAACTAAAACGCGCATATAACGATTTCACTTGTCTAATTGTCATGACAATGCTGGACACTCAAGTGGGAAAGAGATAAATAACTATTATTGCTGACATTAACCTACGTGTGTGTACTAAAAACGAAAACGAAACAAAATGGCTGTCACAGCACAAGATTTGGAAATGAAATCAATTTCATTGTGCTAAGGAAATTTGTCATTATTTAGTAAATGCACTTTTCAATATACATATATATATATATACAAATCTTTTATCAAATTCTAATAACTTCGACAAGCTTGCTGCAAAAATATCATAACGTTCGATTTTGCGATAAACACGCAATGCACTTCATGACAACGAATTTATTTCATCACAGCGAGCAAAAAGAATCCCAATTGCAGGGTGACTGTGAGTAATAGTTTAACGTTGGAGTAATTTAGAGTTTGTTTTTAGCAAGATTAGCACTTAAGTACTGCAATTAAAAATTAATATTTGCCCCTTATTTCATTCATTCATAATTAATTTTCAAAAATACCATTATAAAAAATTCTAAAGACTTACTGTAAGATGTATCAGCATCTAGGCATACATTTCAAAAGAATTTAATATTTCGAACTGTAAAAAGACCGTACCGCGGCAACCTTTTTCTGCTTTTTCAATTCTTATTTGACTGGAAGGCTATCATGATGAACTGTCAAGAAAGCAACTAGAATCTGTACAGCAATTTGCTACTAGGAATTTATCATAATCGCAAGTGGATACGTGCAAAACCTCAGAAACATTGTGTACACTCTTTAATTTGTAAAGAGTTTTATTTGCACGCTCACTAGATAATTTTGCAATAAAATAATATTTGCCGTTATCAGCAAACTTTTACACAAATAAAGCGCCACCGATAGACAAGCCATAGCTGTAAAATGCCACGCGGAAAATACGTAAATCACAAAGGTAGAAGCCGACACTTCACATCACCCGAAGAGTTGGCCAGTGCCCGAGATGAGTCCAGCGAAGAGGAGACTGAGTCGGGGGATGAGAGTGATAATGCCGCAGCAGGTACTAGTAAAGCTGCACGCGCTAAACCAAAGCCACGAGCCAAGAAGACAAGTGGCGGTGGTGGCAGTAGCAGTGAAGAGGATTCCGATGAGGAATCGTCCGAAGAAGAAGACGATCGTGATGCACGCAAAGGTGTCGCTTCACTCATTGAAATCGAGAATCCAAATCGTGTTACAAAGAAAACAGTACAAAAACTGACCAATTTGAAATTAGAAGAAACGGCGCCTTCTAAGCCCGAGTTGACACGACGTGAGCGTGAACAAATCGAAAAGCAAAAGGCGCGTGCGCGCTATGAAAAATTACACGCAGCCGGCAAAACGACAGAAGCAAAAGCGGATCTCGCACGTTTGGCGTTGGTCCGTCAGCAACGTGCTGAAGCAGCAGCTAAACGTGAAGCTGAAAAGAAAGCTCTGGATGATAAGAAGTCACCAGGTAGCAAGGCTTAGGGAAACTTTTGACTGCCTGGTCATCTACCTAGGAACGCGGCAATCCATAACTGGTTTTAACTTTTTTTATTAATTATTTTTTATTTGATTTGAATGCAGTAGCTGTTCATTTATGTAACGAGCAGAATTCGTTTTATATTGCCGGAAAAAACTCAACCCATCCACTAATTAATTATTACAATCTTATTACATTTTACTAATGCGACAAATTCAATGAAGTTAAATAGCAAAGGGTTATCAATTGCAAAACTCGGCGATGTAGTAAGAGTCTATATGAAATACGTAACGGTAGAAACTGATGAATAACCACGACATGGTAACACGTTACAACTGCTTGTTAGATTGTATGCATATTGAAATGACCAATACTAATGAATGAATAAAGGTATAAAAATGCTGTTTTATAAATTTTTTGTTTTACTTAATTACTAAGTAAAGTTACTTATAAATATACAAAGTTATTAAACAACACCCCAAACTTCTTCAAAGGCACTGCACAACTTGCTACAAGCAATTGCTGCTGATAATGGATAATTACTAATCGAAAATAAGCCCTCCGAGTAGTCGGGATTGAGCACCCCGTGTGCGAATGCACCCACAATCAATGCGATAGGTTCTTCAGCAAGTTCTTCTGTGTTTTCGCCATTCTCTTGAACTCTAGGCACCAAATCTCTGCAATTGGCCACCAGTTTCCCCGAGAAAGACATTGCGTACTTTTTGCAACCTACAGGCAAATGGTCCGTTATGGGATTCTTTATAACCTTCATCAACATTGCGGAGGTGTCACTAGCGCGAACTGAAAACTTATGCAACAGTTGTACCATCAAGCCCGCAAAACGTTTAAAAGTACGTGGTATACGTGTTTGAGGATTAATTTCTATTAGCACATTTTTCTCAGTGCGTACATATACTTGCAATAAACCAGCGCGATTTAAGGGCGAATCGAAAAGCATTAACAAGCATTGATGTGTTATGTCGGGTCGACATTTACCGGGATCACGGTTGTTTTTGCGTAAAATATTCTGATGATCATCACAATTAAGTAGCTCGAACACCCTGCCGACCTAAAATTACAAGTATTTGTGAATTCCTTATTCTTGGTAAAATATAACGATTTCATACCTTTACTGTCTCCAATTGTGCACCTTCTAATATAATTATCAAACGTTTTTCCAATGCTCGTATGTGTGTTGTCTCCAAATGCTTTTTCTTCAAATCAAATTCAGGATCATCCTCCAAAGCTGGACCTTGAAATTTCCGTTTTCTTTTAACCCCTTTACCGTTTTGACTATCAAATTTATTGCCACCCATCCTTTTACCGTTTAATTGGTTTAGTTTTCGTTTAAAAATTATTAGCTTACACTTCTTTATAGTTTATTATTACAATTTATTTACAACATAGTACACACGTGTGTTGTGAAAAAGTGCTTCCATCTGTAATCAGAACAAAAACGTAAACAAAATACAATGTGGAACCGAAGTGTCAAACAAAAATCACCGAATGAATGTAGTACAGGGTGTGCTTTTTCCATAAAAAATAATAAAAGGTATTTGTAAAAGAATTTTTATATTTCTAAAAAATTTATTACAGGCTGTAGGTATAATTGAAACAGCTGATTGCAACTGTCAAACACGACTATTCCACTTGTCATTTGCATAAAATAAATAACATTTATTTCAACGCTTCTATCTGTGCATCTACCGAATTAAAGGCATACAAACAATAGTGCAAATAGTTGAAAATGGGTGCAAGACGTGATGTTGCGACACTTCTTCAGCGTGTGCGGGCTTTCCTGCTGGGAGTAAGTTAAAATTTTGCTGCTCATGCACTTATCTACATCTGCAAACATTATATAATACAAACCATAATTTTCGCTTTTAGCGTGAGCACACTTTGGCACTGCGTTTCGAGGAAGGTTTAGCTGATCGCACCCAACCACCCCCAGACGTGCCTGGTGGTCCAGCACATTTAATAGCTGCCAATCTCTACTGCAAACGTGATCCCCGGCGAGAAGTGCAACCACCTATTGATCTTGTAAAGCAGCAGTTGTTGGCTGACAAGGGAAGCGATAAAACTGAAAAGTTACCAACACCTGGACCAGTTTATCACTGGGATTAAATTTTGTTAAAAACAAACTCGAGTTAAAATTTTCGTAAATTTTGTTTGCAAATATGCGTGGATATACATACATATAAAAATATTGATTTCATTAACTTTGTGTTTAAAGGACTAAATTTTGCTTACGAAAACTCATTTGCCAACCCGTTTTTGATATTAATACGACTCTCACAGTCGGTACAACATCATCGCCTAATGGTAGCAGCTCAAATAGTTGTATAATACGAACAATAAACGCTTTAATTTCAAGCATATCAATACGTTGTCCAATACAATTGCGCGGCCCAGTACTAAATGGCACAAAAGCAAAGGGATTTTCATGTACTTCACGCTCTGGTAAAAACCGATGTGGCTGCGGAAAGTATTCGGCATCATTTTGCATTTCATAAATCGCCAAGACAACGCTAGTGCCTTAAGGTATGCAATTGCCATCTGAAATGCAAATATGTAGTTATTATAGCACACAAGTTACCAAAAGCATCTACCAATGTAAAAATCTTCCATAATAGTGTCTTCTATATATGTATATACAAACAGACAGACATGGTTAAAGCGACTCGGCTATTTACGTGCATATACATATGTTCATATATTATAGGGTCCCGTTCATTTAGTATCCGGTGGTATTGCAAGTGCTGCCAAGTTGAAAAATAGAAAACTTCGTGTTGTGCTCAGTTTGCCACTTATTAATGTATTTAAAAAATTCATAAACTTTGTCTGATTTAAATTGTTTAAATATTTTTAAATATGCGCTATAATCATTTGTTTTTAGTTTTTCATTTTTTTTTTTTTTACAATTTGAAAATCTTTCTTCTCGCTAATATTTTGAAATTTCGTATTGTCTAAATGCAACGCTTCATATGCATAATGTGGCAGCACTGCACAAATGTCATTTCCGTTGTAACTGTAGCTTGGCGCAAAATAACTTTCATACATACCGCCATTTTGCTCTTGCTGGTTTTTATTGACTTCAGTTTGTCTTTTAATATACGTCGTGCTTTAATAATACGCCGGCCTTTACATCAAAATGTTGCTGAGCCAATCGTGGTGCCAGGAGTTGAAAAAGCCATTTAGGCCGGTAAGCTATTGTAACATAACGTTTGCATTTGTGATAAAACGCTTACTTCTTCAGTAACCTCACATATTCACAATTCACATGGGTTTGCGCATTGATACGCACACCCATCACACTTTCACAGATCACATCTAAGGTTGCTAATGCCACCGCGTCCTCTATATCCAATACTTGTTCGCCATCTGCAAACTTTGCCAAGTTGCGTGTTAGAATTTGTGCTTGCATCGAATATGCTAACGACACCTTCGAGTATGCTAAATTGAAATGTTGGCGTAATAACGCGCCGTCAACTCAACCACTTGGCACCATGGCTATCGAGTAATTCGTCACCTAACCAATCAGTGAGTAAACTGTACATACGATTGCGTATTTCAGTGGAGTGGCCCAATAGCGCTTGTATATAGCGCAGATCGCAACACCCAGAAGCGTGAGATGCGTCCAAAACGATTTCGTATATAACGACTAGACACAAGCAGTTCCAAAAACAAAATACAACTAAAGTAAATAGCAAAACAAACACAACACAACAACTTAGCAAACAACTAATCATCAGATTGTAACTGCTTGCCAATCCAAATACTACCAATGATGGGCAAATTTAAAGGACCCGGCTCTTGCGACCATTTCGCATTCACATTCCGTTTCCGGCAATAATCAGCAAACAAACACAGCGCTACAAGGAATAATAGTGTTAACCACAACATTGCACAGAGGGCGTTGAGTGAGTAATAAATTGCATTTCACTACATTCCTATTAAAAAGTAGTTAAGCTAATTGCTAATTTGCGATTTAAAATAATTTCCGTTTTGTAACACTTTGTAAAGTGAAATAGTTTGTTACGTGTTTAAGTAGTTATAACCTTTGATACCTTGAATCGATGTTTACCGTTTGCTATACTTAGACCAAATACCACCAGCTGCAGAATAATGCAAAAAATTACTGAAATGTAATATACAGGGTTTGTCAGGAAAGTAATAGGACTGATTTTCTTTCGACGCGACTGTACTTTTCAAATGACCTGCCGAATCGTATAATTTTCTAGTTTTTGAGGGAAATTAATATCTAAAAAAACTCAACGGTCGCTGCCGGTAATATCCATTCATTAGGAAATACCTACTTTTCTAAAAGAGGCTACAATTCGAAGCAATACGTCTATTGCTGGCTTAGTAGATGACACTGCAGTGATCCGTTAGCCTAAAACTACGTTTCATGCTGAGTTCCTCCTTCCTGTTTTCTAAAGGCCATCAAGTTTAATGTACATGGTCCTTATAAAGTATTCAACCGTATCGATAGTACTCTAAATATCACAATTTTATTGCTACATTTTCACACATCACATTGTTTAAAACTTATGCAGTAACTTCGCTTAAACATAAGCACGTGTTTTGAGTCCGACATTAACCCCACTTTTTGAACGTAACACAATTTTGATCGATGGCTGTATCGGTACACCGAAAGGCAAGAGTTCGTAGTGACGCAGGACTTGCACGATGACAGTACGCATCTCAAAAATGGCAAACCTCTGTCCGATGCAATTGCGTGGGCCCGCGCTGAAGGGTATATTACTGAAGACATTGGCGCGTTCATTATTTTCCAAATGACGTTCAGGCCAAAAACGTTCCGGCTCCGTGTAAACATCGGGGTCACGTAAGATCTGCCAGAGTAATATGAGCACATTGGTGCGCGGTGGTAGCGTTACGTCAGCTGGAAAATGTTGGCGTTAAACTCGCTCAAACTACTACTCGTATGAATAACACAAGTGAAATACTCACGCAAGACCAACTCCTCCTTTAACCAGCGTCCAATTACCGGTATGGGTGGGTAAAGGCGCAATGTTTCCTTAATTACACAATTCAAATATGTTAGATGCTGCACATCCGCATACTTGATCGGTCGGTTCGTATCAGTGCCGAAGTGGTTGCGTATCTCTTCAAAGAGTATACGTTGACAATCCGGGTGGCGTGACAGTAAATAGAGTGAGAAAGAGATGGCTGATGTGGTGGTGTCGTGTCCCTCAAACATGAACGTATTAACCTCATCGCGTATTTGCGCATCGGTTAGCGGTTGCCCATCGGTAGTGGTAGATTGGAGGAGTACATCCAGTAGTGCCATACGTGGTTTTAAGCCGATATCTATGGATATTAATACGAGGTTAAATTAAATGTGTTCGCTTATTCTTGACTATAACTATTATTAGGCAGTAACGCTCTGGCTACCGGTTTTTGTCGAAATTCCATATTACTTGCTCCAAAATTTTATTTGTTTATCACTCACCTAAC
Source organism: Bactrocera dorsalis (assembly GCF_023373825.1). Taxonomy (NCBI): domain Eukaryota; kingdom Metazoa; phylum Arthropoda; class Insecta; order Diptera; family Tephritidae; genus Bactrocera; species Bactrocera dorsalis. The sequence goes on from NC_064306.1 coordinate 3,609,096, forward strand.
ATTTCGGCGCTCATTGCACTTTCCGTGCTCGCATTGTATTTGTTTTGCAACGCTGTGCGGCGTTCTTCAATAATTTGCTCGGTAAAGCGATGCATGATTCTAATGCCCTCCATTTGCTTTTCATACTGTTGTGGCCGCAGCAGCTTAAATAAGCGCGGAAAGGCTAAGATCGGACGTATAAAGCGTGTGGCAACAATATTCGTGACGCTGCGTGGTTAAAAAGAAAACAATCAATAAATTTTACATTTTTCTAAACTTTCTACATATGTATACAGGGTTTGTCTGGAAAGTAATAGGATAGGACTGATTTCGGGTGCAAGCCGAAAATGCAGCGTTTGTTAGAGCAGAGGTACGCGATTAAATTTTATGTGAAACTCGGTAAATCTGCGACAGAGACGTTTGATATGATCAAGCAGGCTTACCCCGATGTTGCTTTAGCAAGAAGTGGTGTTTTTCCATGGCACCAGGTCTTTTTGGTCGCTGATGAATAGGCAAATCCAAACTGAAAACGATGCTCATTGTCTTTTTGACATCAAGGGCATCGTTCACCACGAATTTGTTCGTCCTGGACAAACCGTCGACGGCAAGTTTTAAGTGGAAGTCCTCAAGAGACTCAAACGAAGGGTCAATCGGGTCTGACAAGACATTGCAGCCGATTGAAAGTTGCACCACGACAGCGTCCCGGCTCACACCACCTTTCTTGTGAACAGCTACCTAACCAAGGCCGGCATCTCAACGCTGCCGCCCTATAGCCCAGATGTGGCCCCCGACTTTTTTTGTTTCCTTGCCTGAAAAGGCCCATGAAAGGGATTTTTTTTAAATCGTCTTAGCCCTATTACTTTCCGGACAAACCCTGTATACTATCATAAATAAGTATTTATGCTCACTCATTCACGGCTTGCACAAAATCCGATTTGGAGTCCTGTTGCGCATGCACACATACGCCCATTGCGGTTTCTGATATTAAACAAAAACATATAATTTTAATATATCCAATGCTGTATAAGCTTACCTGCTATCACATCCAACGTCATAAGTCCCACATGTGGATATATGTCCACAGTGGTTGCGCCATCCGCGAGCGTTGACAATTTCTGCACCAAGACACGACTTTGTCGCTCGAAAACGTCCACAAACTGCTCGAGTATTTTGAAATGGAAGGTGGGCGTGATAATTTTGCGCATCATCTGCCATTTGCGATCGTAACTGAGCAGCAAACCTTCGCCCAACCAGTCGCGCAGCAGCCAATAAAGTTGATTCTTTTGTATATGCTTTTGACTGCTAAGTAGCTCTTCGACATAACGCGGGTCGGCGGTTACAACCATTAGATCGCGTAGCAGTAGCGCGCAGAAACTTTTGCCGAAGCGCGAGACGAACTCTTGAAACTTCAAATGTAAATCTTTGGTGTTTTTGTGTTGCATGAATTTCCAAAGAAATTAGAAATACAATTAAAGCGGTATTAACCAAGTGTGGGCACTTATAACACTAAGCTAATTGTACGCCATTTTATTTTTTTAATTTTCGCATGACGTCAACTTAGCAATGCAACTTAGAATACATGCTATAGTGACGTCAGTCAAGGTCAAATAATTCCGAATTCAAAGTGTACCAATTAGCATTACCGCGCGCAGCGGTACGGCGAAAATTTCTTTGGCGCGTTGTGTGTCGTGTGTCTGCATCTGAGCGTGTGCTTAAAATTTGATTTTTTACTCACTATCTGGCTGAAAGCGCGCCAACACGAGCATGCAACCCACGAACGGTATATTAGAGACGGGTGGTATGCGCTTGTAGAAGGCCTGATTACGCGTGCGCTCATGTTGGTAGTGTAAGGCGAGGCAGAAAACTGCCGCTGCCAGCAGCATCAGCTCCCAAATCATCGTGCGATTGCTTCGAAGACGCTTTGCTGAGTTCTTTATTTAAATGTTATGCTTTAACTGCGACTGTCACGTTTCGTTGTGCTTCATGGACTGCTGTCTAATGTCTTTAAATACGCATTTTAAATATTGAATTATATCAATAATGTTTTACTGCAAACTAAAATGCTAATCAGCGCTGCAATTAAAGTAAAGTAGTTATATATAAACATTATCTTTATGGCACTGCAACGCTGCTTTTTTACACCCTAAACAGGTGTATTAAGCTTGCACACATACATATACGAGAACTAGTCCTTCAGCTTTTGAGATATTTATTTGAAATTTTGCGTGCGTCTTTTTCACCCCAAGAAGCTGGTCATTTGTTGTGATCGCTGTTATCGGACCCATCCAAGTCAAGTCCTTGTATGGAAAACTTCTTTATCTTAAAATATATCTTTACGAAAATTGGCACAGATTATTGCCTAAAACAACGCTTCAATCTCCCAACATATTATTCAGATCGAACTACAATAGCATATAGCTGCCATGTAAACTGACCGATCAAAATCAAGTTAAAATATTTTATGCCATAAGAAATGCAATCTGTGTAGGGTATTATAGCTTCGGTCCAGGCGAAGTTTTCGTTTTTTCTTATTCTTGGTGGCGCTGGTGCTCGCCATAACTGCGAACAGCGCTCTTATCTGTTATTTATAAGCAACAACACGCATTACACACATTTTATACGCTATTTCTATTTATTTGAGTATGTGTTAAATTAATTTATTGCTTGTACTTGAGTTAAATATATAAAGTAAATTAAAAACTGTAATCCACAGTTGACACAGCTGCTTATGCGGTACAATTTATGAACTTTAAAAATCATTTTATGGTGTCAGCTAATCAATCGAGCATTTAAAGATGAATATAAATTGATAGCAATTTGAAGAAATATATTTTTATTGCCACTCGCGCGACCTATTTTTAGCCACACTTAATCAATTAAATATAATAATTAAAATATTCTTCACAATTTCAAAGCGGCCAACAGTGATAACGGAAGTCCACCAGCGAATGCGTGCGCTTGCTGCCATTTGACAGGAAGTACCGCTACTTTATTTCTCCGTGCCTCATTTCCTTATCTGCTATGCACTGTTCATATAAAAAATATATGTACATACATACATACTTTCGTGCTGCATTTCTGTACTTAACATTCGTTTACACTCATGAGTATTTTGTTGCAATATTAATATCGTTAAAAAATCACTGCAATGACCTCATTTACATGCATATACTTGCGCATTACAACACATATACATAAAAATGTACTTAGTCACTCAATTATTCTTTATTTTTCTAATAATAATACACACACCAACGGTTGGGCACAAATAATGCTTCATTTTAGAAAAATAAGTTCGATTGACTTATAATAAATTTACACAAAATCATTTCCAATTACTTTATCAAAGAACGCTATTCGGCCACTACTCAAATGGCGTGTTTGAAGGAGTTGAAACAAAGACCCCATTTGAGTAGTGGTGAAACGGCATCCTTTTATAGTATAAATAATTATAATTTTTAATTTTTTGAAAGCTGCCAACGCCTCTCAAACAGCGTGCAGCACTTTTGCTAGCCCGCGGCTCACTGCCATCCAGCATTGTTTTCACCCAACTACGGCGATTTTTTTGCTTCAAAATTACACATGCACATATATTTGTATATAAATGAAATACGAAATCTCATACGTACATATATACATACATACATACAAATATACATACGCATAATAATTATTATTTTTTATGTGAGGCGATGATGGTGGGTTTTAGCCACGATGTGTTTTTAATACAATTTGAATCGTTTTTGTTACCTTATAACATGATTTGAAGGTAAATCGATTGGGGTCAATTATTAAAATTAAATTACATATTAAAACTACAAACATTATTTTATTTAGAACATCACTACAATGCATTACTTTGTAAACAATGAGCACACTGGGTAATGAAACAGCTGATGTTGTGAAATTCAGTCATAAGGCAAATGTCATTAATGAATTTGAAATTACATTTCTTTCTTTTATTACACTAAATAATTGTATGCTAAATTAATCTGCTAATTTAATCACATAATTCTAATTGACGCGGAAGCACGTTTTTATAGAAATAACTAATTAACGAATTATTTTTAAACGTCCGTTGCCAGCGGTCCCTTATCGCGTACTGCAATATCAGAAAAAAATCTAAGAGCGTTCAATGTCTCTAAGAATATTGAATAGTTGTAGTTTATAGCTATAAAAACGTGCATGTATATACATATGTCTATGTACGTGACTTCATAATTATTTACATACACTTATTATTTATTAAAATTTTTTTAGTATTTTTTGTATATTGTTGAACTTATCATAAATGAGTTTGCTGTTTGCTTTCACACATTTTACCCTTGCTTAAGTGCTTTGCTGCTATGCGCGCCCTACAAACACATTATCTCGGTTATTAAGGTGAACGTGACAGTGTTTATGCTTTCTAATTTGCACACACACACACATGCATTTGCGATTAATGCCAACAACAAAACGCACAATATAAACAAACTAATGTCGGCTGTGAATCACTACACTTGCAATTACGCCAATTACATGATAGCTGCCAGTCAGAACTTTTAAAATTCAATCACTTTACAAGTATTTACGTTTATCGCGCAAGCAGAAACCGGTTAATTCATACAATAATATAATGGACGCGAAATTGCACCTTGCGCTTTATACAAATGTAAACGTTTAGTTTTTTATACGCACTTTTGTGTTGTTTTAATAATTTTCCACAAGCGAAATTTGCGGCAGTCGGACAAAGAGCAACATCACAACTAAAATGCTATAAAGATTTGCTTTTCCACTGCATTTAGTGCGAGAGTGTGAAAACTATTTGAGTACTTGCATTAGAGAGTTGACGTTTATCGCATGACATCACAGAAAGACGAAATGCTTTGAATTGGAAAAAGTAAACAAACACAGTGCTGCTCAAACTGTTGACGCGTAAATATTTGTGGTGCTGTTGCGAGAGGAAGTGATATTTGAAATACAAATTTGATTACTTTTAACGAAGTCTGCAGTTGTTTTAGTCGTGAAACATAGTTTCAATAAAAAAAGTTGTTTAGAAAAAGAAAAAGTGGCATAAATATTAGATGTAGTAAAAAGAAATCCATTATTTTCCCAATATATTCTAATTGTCGAAAATATCGATAAAATATGCTTCTATTGCTCAGGAGCTAAACGTGGCACTTTTGGCGCCATTTAAATAAGGCTGCTTATAAAAAAAACTCGTTATAAAAACCCTCAAGAGACGAATTTCCCTCTACGAATCGGAACAAAAACAATCTTTTCTTAAGCGGATGTTTAGTGGTGATGAAAAGTGGGAAACTGCGACAGCGTCAAGCGAAAAAGATCGTGGTCGAATAGCGGCGAGCTAATGCAAACAGTGTTCAAACCAGGATTGACTGTCAGGAAGGGTTTATTGTAGGTTTGGTTGGATTGACAGGGATCCATCTACTATTAGCTGGCTTCCTATCGCCAAACTCTTAATTCGGATCTGTACTGTCGAAAATTGGATCGTCAGTTTCGCGATTATAGCCGTGTTAACAGACGTGGAGTCATGTGTAGAAGATCACGCAAGCGAGTAAAGTTCTCTGATTCCTATTCACTTCGGAGTAGTCAGAAACGTTTCTTTTACATATGGCTCAAGCAGCTCACGACTTCCGGTCCGAGAACAATTAAACTCTGGGTAGCAGAGGGAGCTAAAGTGAGAAGGCGAAAAACCCCCTCCACAGTGTTGTGCGCTAGGTTCGGGACCCGCCGCATAAAAAAAAGCCCCCAATGAAAAGAAACAAAAAAAAATATTTTACTAGATCTTATATTTGTGTTCTATTACCATATAAAATCCGAAAGCACCTTAAATTCCCCCAATTTTTACACCCGCCTAAACTTAATCCACTACTTGGTTGCTCGTTGAAGCATAATTACGCGGCTTTAAGCCCACTTGACTGCCATTCTCCGAGCGTAATACTATAGTCAATGTTGGCCGCAATTCTTCGCCCAGCGGCAGCAACTCAAAGTGCCGTAATATTTTACTTAAAGTGCTCTTCATCTCTAACATGGCAAATTTCTGACCAATACAATTGCGTGGACCAGCACTGAAGGGCACATAAACGTACGTATTTCTCGATTCGCCATCTTCAAGGGATTCGTTAAGGAAACGTTCCGGTCGAAATGTATCGGGTTCGGGAAAATATTTCGGATCACGCTGCATAATATAAATGCCGATGGTGACATTAGTGCCGGCGGGTATCGGTTTGCCACCTGCGTAATAAATAAAAGTCTATGTAATTAGTTTCAATTTGGTGCGTGTGTGCTTACGTATAACCACGTCCTCCTCGAAGTTGCGTCCAATTAGCGGCACCGTTGGATATAAGCGCAGGGACTCCTTGATTACACACTCCATGTACTTCAGTTCACCGAGGTCGCGTTGTGTCACTGGGCGATCTTTGTCCGCGCCAAGCACTTTACGTATTTCCTCAAATAATTTGGCCTGTACCAGCGGATGCCTAGAGATCAAATGCAGACAGAATGTGAGCGCACTAGAGGTGGTGTCGTGCCCCTCGAACATGAATGTGTCCACCTCTTCGCGTATATCTTCATTACTCAGCGGTTTGCCGTCAATGCTAGACTGCAGCAACACATCCAGCAGCGCCATACGTCGTTTCAAGCCCACTTCGGTGTCGGTGGCGTTTGGCGCGGTTTCGTTAATGCCGAGCTCTTGCTCCAGCACCGCGCGACGTTCGACAATGATGCGATCTGTGAAATCGTGCATCAGCTTAATGTTGGCGTAGAATAATTTGGCTTCTTTGCGTGAGAGCAATCGGAAAAGCCAATCAATACGCTGCCAAGCGTTTGTGAAGCGCCTGGCGAACATGTACGTAACGCTGTGTGTTATATAAATTTGCTATAGTTATCGGAAAATTCAAAATTTGCATGACCGACAGCTAATTACCTTATAACAGCCGATACGTAGGGAAATTCAGGATTCGTTTGCGCATTTACCTTAGTACCCATTGCCGTCTCTATGCACAAAAACAAATATAAAGCACTTGAAAATTAATAATTGTTCAATTATTTGTTTAACTACAGGCGCTTAAGGCCACCAATTACCTGCAATTATATCCAATGTCATCAAACATAATAGCGGTGCTATATTCAGTACCGTTTTTCCATCAGCATATTGTGCCATTTTTTTCACCAGCACTGTACTCTGTTGATCGAATATTTCCACAAATTGCTCGAGTATTTTAAAGTGAAATGTTGGTGTTATGATCTTACGACGCGCATGCCATTTACGGCCGTTGCTTACGAGCAAACCGGTGCCGAGCCATGGATGTAGTAGATCATAGAAGTTATTCTTTTTAATATATTTCGAACTGCTGAGTAATACCTCAACGTCGGCAGGATCTGAGAATAATACCGCCAATTGATTCAGCAACCATACGCGATAGCATGTTCCATATTTCTGGCGATTTTGCAAAATGAAATCTATAATGTCTGAAAAAAATAGAAGAAGCTGAATAAAAAATGATTTAACGGTTTTATATATAAACTAGAAAAAACGTTAACTTCAGCTGACGTTCAAATTCAAACTTTCAACTGGAGATAACTCTTTAAGGAAAAGCAAATAAAACAGTATTATTTGGAAACCGCAAACGCAATGTAACACTTGTTACACAAAGCGGCCGCCAGATTTGCATAACTGATAAGGCAATTTGCAGACTTAAATTTCACGCTGATAACTCCGCTGAAGCACACAAAGATTAAGTGCCACTCACCTGCTTGGCTTATACCACGATACATGAGCACATTACCCAACACTGGCAACGGCTTGGGTCCTGGCATATAATGTATCATATCATTGCGACGTTTCTTCAATAAATAATCGCCGAGTACGAGCAGAGCGAACATTACCAGCAACAATTCGATGAGCATTGTGTTTTTTTATGATTTTTATGAAACAAAACGGTCTCAGGTTTGCAATAATTTTGTTGTCTTTTAACGTAATATTCGTTCGAAATACTGCGTATATATGTAAGCACTATTTCAACCAGTTCTAATTTTAAGTCGGATACAACTGTTTCAAATCCGCAACTCAACCGATTCGTTCGAAAATATGCGCTCAACTAAATAAAAGTTCCCCCAGTGCGCCCATTTCCGACTGTAAACTCAATCAGGTATGCATATACATATGTACATATGTACATGGTGCATATAAATAAACACGTTTACAAATAATGGGACTCGGTTTATTTTTGCTCTGATTACACTAGTCAACATTGGAGAAAATCAGCTGGACGAAAGGCGACAAACTTGTAGCTTCATTGGAGCTCACAGGCAGCGTACTGCCTTGAGCTGTGTGACCAAGTGAATGCTATTGATAATGTCAGGAAGCACAAGTCGATGGAAGTAGGTCGTGTAAAAATTTCTAGTCGATCGGTGCAGCCGTTTCAGTAAAATTTTCTTCCTGACTCTGGTAACTTTATTTTGAGAAAAACGCTTTTGAACTTTTGGGAGCCGATTACACTATGTTAGACATGTTTTATAAATATCTCTCACATCTTCGAAACTGTTTGCCGTATCAACTTATGTAAATTTTCGGAAAATATTCTCAAATGTACATATGTACATTCGATATACAGGTACAGAGACCACTCTTGGACAGTTTGAAAAGCCATTAAGCTGCGATTTCAATAAAAGGCGCAAATTTGTTGAATAGTGTTTTTATTTGTACTCACTTTAAGATAAGGTTTTATTCGAATATGCAGGTGAGAGTGCACATCTGAGATTCTTGTGCTCTTAACATGTTTTGGAGAAGCAAATTAGATCTGATACAAACATACAGACATATTTACAAGAACAAACAAATGTGAATAAAGAGAGGAAACTTTTACATCATTAGAGCAAGGAGCGAAAAAATTACAGTTAGAGCAGTAGAACTAAACCATTTAGCAACTTTCATACATATGCACATACATATACATATAAATATAATAAACAAATTTTATTTGTTTATAAGGCTAACATTGACCGATGACATAGCATCATTGGTCTAATTGCGCGACTACCTCTACTGACAAAATTTGAGATGTGTCGCAGTCTGCGGCGAACAGCCAAAACTGCTTATATCGTCAGTAAATTTTAAAATAATTTTTTTTTTGTAATATTTGTTGCTCTATTTGATTAAAATGTAATTTTTATTGCATTTAACCGCTAAAATTTTATTATTGTATTTTTATTTAATTAATTTTTTTATTATTTAGAATTTTTCAATTAAAATTTATTTCTCAAAATATGTAGGTATTGATAATTTATAATTATTTCGACATTTTTAAATACCATCCTTATGGTTTTTTCTATAGCATTAATTATCATCATAAACTAATATTTATTATTATTAATTTATTAATATTTTAATACTAAATAACAAAATAAATTAAATTTCTATTAAATAATTTAATTGAACGCTCAAGCATTCATGTTATTTATATTCAAGCAGCTAAATGGTGGCAGTCATCAATCATTCGTTCAATCTCCTTGTTTTCTGGCAACACTGCACTACCAACTGTCAACGAGTTTACCCAAAACTTCAGTCAATATATTCATCTTGCTTTCGCCCATTCGCTTTCAAGCGTACGGAAATTTTTCGAGCAACATTTTCGCAGTTGACTGCGTCAGTTCCACTTTGACGGCTGTGAGAAAAATTTCGTACATTTAACGCGCGAAATTTTCTCTATTTTAGTGAAACAGCAACCTAGAAAACTGGTAGAAAAGTGTAAAAAAAAGCTCAATAAATACATAGAATAGTGTCTAGAGCTGTAAAACGGTAGTGCGTGCACAAAGTTGCTAAATAAAAACTTATAAAAGTACACTGAAGTTTGTGGTGTAAAAGAAGTGTTCTTTACGTGCTGCGACCGTGTGTAAAAGTAAATATTCTGATATTACTTTAAAGATTTCTAGTGTGTATAAGATTGTGGTTTATATATTCTTAATTGTAGTAAAACTTTTTGTTATATTAAATAATCTTCAATATGTATCGTCTAGCACATCATTTGTTAAATTAATTAACTTGCTAAAGTTTTTTTGTGCCAAAATAAAATGGCGCTGATTGTATGGTGTGGTATAGTCGCATGGCGGCCGAAATGTATGCGGCGAACGCGAGCAGCAACTGCGCTACTGTGTCAGGGACCGGGTTGTCATAGTTTTTAATACGTACTATATAATTTGCAATTCCATCTGTGTATTTTTTTAAAGTGTTGTTTTTATAGCAGAATAATAAATACATTCGATGTTTATTAGCAGCAATTTAAATTTTTTATTTCTATACGAGGCTTTAGTATAGCTGCGCTGCCTCGTATGTGCTGCTAACGCATATTTCTGCAGTCAAGCATCGTGGCAGCGAAGCTAATCCAACGAGTTAAAAGAGCGAAAAGTAGTTCGTTTATTGAATTTTGAATGGAGAAGTTCTTTGCGCTTTCAAAAATATGCACCTTGGCATTGCTAGTCTGTGTGTGTACAAAATATATAATAATATTTATAAATTAATTAGCCAAAAATGCGTTTGTGCAACTATAAATAGAGAGTTTGCTAAACCTAGAGAGTGGGCGTAGAAAGTGCTCTAGTAGTATAATAGACAGAACTTGCAAAAATTTACGATAACAAGTTGAATGACCCTCCATTTTGCAAGTGTCATTTTGTTATCAGTATTAGAAAAAAGATATACTAAATATGATTTTTATTGTAATTTAGTTTGCAAATAAATTAATTTTCCGTAATCATGCCACAACGTTAAATTACATCTGAATATTTTCATACATATGTATGTATGTATATATAATATATTTTATTATTCACTTTAAGACATCTGAAACATATTGCGCCGTTTTTGAATTGCTCATACTTACTTTTGTGTTTTTTTTTCAGTTTTGTTTTGAAGACTTAATTTTGCTGGATTTGATTAGCAGCGCTGAAACAGTTTTTTAATAACTAATGTTTGGGAATATGAATAATGGTGGCCATGCGCCATACGGATTCAATGGTTATAGACCGAGGTATTTATGAACATATTATTTATTATTTAACTTATTTACATATAAAATTTACGAAATTAGTAACTCCACAATAATGTAAAAAAATATTAATATCATTACATGTAATAGGATACCAAATTTGTTATGTAATGCACCTTTGAAGTCTCATTTTCTAATTGCAAAGGTTTAATTTTAAATAGTCTCGGAAAAAAGTATTGAAAAGTTTTCACAGAGGCTACTGTGTAATTCTACGTGCATACGTATGTACATAACACTCCTTAAAAATCAACTTGCATTCTTTTGCAGCAGTCAACAGCAAAAGACACTCGAAAAGATAATCGATGCAAAAAATTTAATTTTACTTATATTATGTTGTAAACAGACACAAGTATGCACTTATTTCCTTTTTTACAATACCACCCTTGCGTCTTATTTTTTATAAACAGCCACGTGCACTTCCTGCCAACGGTTCGTCCGCTGCATTTCTATGCTGCATTGTTGTTTTTATACATTTATGGTCTTTTTGTTTTGTTGGCACTTGAGTTTATTATTTTCTTATAGTATATATTCATATCTATTCTTATGTATTGATTTTTTGTGTAGTTATGCACATAAATTGCTATTGAAATTTTGCCAAAGTAACTGCTGTGGAATGAACACAGATTTTTTCCAATATGCATATAGAGGTTTTATTTTGGTTCACTCGGTTAAGTATAAAAATTTAATATGGTTGGGTATACAATTATGCAGTAAATGCCTCTGTTTGATACTGGAGATTCATTATATTAATTTAATTTTTCTTTTAATTAATTTGAATTTTTTTAATTACATATAAAATAATAAAAAAACGTAACTTTAGTAAAATTCCTTGACATAAATCTGCCTTAAAAATTGGTTGACCATTTGGCTGCTATGCTTGGTTTGTGGTTTTCTTGTACTCTGTCCAATGTTGTTTAACTTGCCTCTAGCCGCCCAATCGTCGGTGTCATTGCCAAACAATTCACAACTAATTTTACTTATTCTTCTGCTTTACTAAAATTTTTAGTTTAATTTTATTTTTATACGATTTTTTTGTGCCTTCGTGCGCTTTCCAGCCAAAAAGTATGCTAAGATATGCTTGCTTATACATAAGATCTTACGAATATACGTGAAATGCCACATAACTGCCTGGTAGCGTTAGTTACTGTGTTACTGTGGTTTTTGGTACGCCATTCCCGTTGTACATATGTATGTACATGTAGTAGATTTTTTTAGAGTGCAACTAGCATTTCAGTTGCTTTTGCTGTTCGTTCTCTACTTTCTGTGCCACTGTCGTCTTTTTCGTCCATTGGTCCACTTTTCTAAATATTATATATTGTTGCTTTTATGTTTATTCCTTGTGCGTCCCACTGTTGTCTATTATCCACCTCAACTGGCATTTGGCATGTTTTGACCGCATTTCCCTTGATTTCCATAACTGCTCACATAGTTGTATACCATGTTATTTGGTAGATAAAATTCTTAGCATTCATGTCAACTTCCGGTTGTGCTATTTTCACAAATGTCATTCGTAGGTTTTGTTCGAGCAAATTCAAATTTTCTAATTTAAAATGTGCTTTATCATAATTTTAGTTTAAATATAATTTATTATTAATGTTCGCCTAAAAGCTGCCTTTAGTTTTACTCAAATCTTTTGTTTCCAACATCGCTGTTTGGCGTTGGCAACATATAATGTGTGTATATACTATCGAAAATCGATATCACACACGTGTTTTTGCTAAGTCGTGTTTTTGTTTACGTACATACATATGTATGCAAAAGTATCGCGTTTACCATTGCAAAATTTAGATAAAATAGAAGCATTTACTTATGAAATAATATATAAAAAAAAAATTGAATTTCAGTTGATGAGTCACTTTACATCATTAAACTTATTTAGTTACATTTTCTTTGTCTCCCCTCATCTCTCTTGATCTAATTTTTGTGCTTTGTTCATTGAAGAATTTCTCTGCCTTTATGCAAAGGCACTTTTTATTTTTTTATTAACCATTATATTTGTTAGCGGTAATTCAACCCCATAGTCAGTGTAGGTGTTTTGACCTTTCAAGACATAGATTTGTTCTTGTTTTTTGTTTTTTTGCTTTCTTGTCTTTTGTTGACAGTGTTTTTTGTAGATATACGCTACCAAGGTAAATCAATTAGCATTGACAGTGAGCTGGTTTCTACAGAAGCCAACCCAGATGATAAGAAATAAAAGCGTTTCAAATTAGTAAGAAATTTAATATTAGGTTTATGGACAAAGTCAGAAAAATCTATTTGGAATAATAATATTTTTTTTAGTAGTTTTAAATAGTGTGCAAGGCTTCTATGAGTATTGAGTACTTGTTACAAAAAATAATGAAAGAAAAACTAAAAATAGTGAAATTGATTAATTAAACTAATATCTACACAAAGTTCATTCTCACTTTTACTATATTAAAAAGAAATTAAAAAATATATATCAACACGCGCATAATAGTGTGTTAAATTTAGCACTAATTTGCTTGTAAAAATAAATATACAGTCAGCGTGTAAATAATGCAAGCAACAATAAAAAAGTTATATAAATTGTGTCCCAAAAAGCCATAAAACTCAACAAGTAAATAAAAATTGCGAAATTCATAATTCAACAAGGACAGCAATTATAAAATAACTGCGTAGGGTATCCGACGAAGCCATATTTGCTACTGTGAAACAAACAAAGAATATAATTTTTTTGGATAAAATTGCAAACGTGTGCAGCAGCAGGAGGCACTAAGGAAAACCGCAACTACTATGTACCGGTAATTGTTACACAAATACATACCTATATTTTCAGCAACTAATTCATGTCATATACATATACACATTTTTCACACGCTTTTTCTATAAATAGCCAAACGTGTGTGCATATAGTACATACATTTAACTAGGTAATTCGCTAGTTTTTCAACATTGTTTCATTGCAAATTTATTCGTTAAAAGGCCAAATACTTCTGAAATGTACATTTAAGCACATAAGCACATTTCTCTCATTCCGACTTTCAGCAAATTTTTATTATTAACAAAAATTTCATACTTTTCATTAGTAGAATATTTGCATTTGATTTTATTTTCAAAAATGGATTCACGCACTTTACTTAAACAAAAGCCAATGCGAGTGCCATAGAAAGCAGAAATGTAATTGAAGAATAATAACGCGTTTATATGTACATAATTGCTGTTGCATATGACTACCAATCACAAAAAATCGCATGCAATTTATTTACTTATACATATGCGTTTTTTAATATTTAAACGTTATTTATATTTTATATTTTTTTATTTCATTGAATGTATTTTTCTTTGTTTTATATTTTTATATATGTACATTTTTTTAGTTTTAACATTTTTTTAGTTTTAACATTTTTATATATATTATTTGATTTTCTTTATATATTTTAATTTTTTTTTTTAATTAAATTTTTTATTTTTTTTTTAATTAAATTTTTTATTATTTTTTTTTATTATTTTTTTTTTTATTTTTATTATTATTATTTTTTTTTATTATTATTTTTTATTATTTTATTATTATTTTTTATTTTTTTTATTATTTTTTTATATATTTTTTTTTTATATATTTCTTTATATTTTGTACAAAATCATTTCACTAAACGACCATGTGAACGCCATTTTAGCCTGTCATAACTGTTATCGATTATCGATACTACTAGGGCATTTGTCATATTTATTACCGCTGTACCACACATTTCATATATTGTTGTTAGAACTTTTTTAATTGATTTATAAATATTATACATGGTGTTATGAAGAAATTATTTTTATTATAATTGTTTCACAGTTCGATATTTACATATACATATGTATATACTGTGCATAAGCATAAAAACAAATGACGGCCGAGCATTTTGGTGGCAAGCACCTTCCACTAGTTTTAAATTTATTACTGATTTAAATTACTACTTGATCAGTAATTGATTCAATTTTAGCTGCAATTTTGTTTGCTCTAAAATTTAATGAATGCGTATGAAGTGCAATTAAACCATTTTCGCACATTTTCTTGTGTACATATTTGTGCTCGCGTAAAAATAGCAATGAAATATGCAGTAACGAGTACATATTTACACGTGCACGCCTGCTAATACTAAATATATATGTATACGTATA